>NC_056726.1:654872229-654952229 GCF_019279795.1 Protopterus annectens
AGAGGAGGAAATAGGTGAAGTTGAAGAAGAATGTCAGCGCCTCAAAACAGCATGTGTGAGGAGTACAGAACAGCTATGTGGCCAAGCTAGATATGGAAATAAGGTACATAAGGAAAGCTGGTGGTAGAATGCAGAAGCACAGGAAGTCATCAAAAGAAAGAAGGCATGCAAGAAAAAGTGAGAGATAGAAAAGACTGCTAGAAGGCTAGAAAGGAATACTGGTTGATAAACAAAGACACTAAGAAAGGAATTGCAGTAGCAAAGAACAGGGCATTGGAGGTACTCTGCCAGCTTCTGGAAAGGGTCTCAGTAGGTGGCACAAGGAAACTATATCAGGTTATAAGGAAAAGAAAGAAAGATAAATAAGATAATCAGACACCCTTCATAAGGGATGCCAACAACAACATGCTCACCAATCCACAGGCCATCAAAGGCAGAAGGAAGGAGTATTTACAGCAGCTTCTGAATAAAGAAAACCCCACAGAAGCTGTACTGCTCCAGACACAGCCTACGATCAGAGAAGAAGAGGTGCCCACTCTAGAAGAGGTAAGGATAGCACTAAGAAAAATGAAGTCAGGGAAAGCAGCAGGCTCAGATGAGGTCACAGCAGATATGATAAAGATAATGGATGAAATAGGGAAGAAATAGCTCCTGAGGATACTCATAGCAGTGTAGAGAGAAAGGCGTATCCCCATACTCGTGCCAGTGTACAAGAACAAAGGGGATATCCACAGCTGTGGGCAGTACAGAGGTATCAAACTTCTGTCACACTGCATGAAAGATATGGAGAGGGTGAGTGATAAATGGATATGCAGAGTACAAGAATGGAATATGGGAGATGAGCAGTTCAGTTTCAAATCAGGATGCAGCACAATTGACCCAATGTTTGCAGTGAGACAGATAGTTGAGAAGAAGCTAGAGATGAAGAAAGAGTACAAATGGACATTCCTAGATGGAGAAAGCATATGACAAGGTCCCAAGAAAGCTGATTTGGGCAGTGTTGCAATGGTTTGAAGTCCCAGAAACATTGTAGAATTAGTGCAGGCTATCTACAGGGAACCAATGATTCAAGTATGAAGAGAGTTTGGTCTCACAGAGAGGTTCCCATTATGAGTGGGTGTGCACCAGGATTCATCTCTGAGCCCACTGCTGTTCATACTGCTGATGGACAACATTAGCAAACAGGTTGGAGAGGACAGATGAACAAAGTTGCTGTATGCAGACAATGTCACGTTACGGGCAGACTCTGAGCCTTCAGCAAAGGAAAGGGGAATGGAATGCAAAATTTAAGGCACATGGGATGAAACTAAGAACAGATAACACAGTGGTAATGGCACAAATTGGGGACATCAGAAGAAGCCATGAATAGAGATATAAGGGGAAATAGTGGAACAGGTTAGTACCTCTAAGTATCTGGGAGGGGTGGTTGAGGAGAAGGAAAGTCTGAATGAAGAGATCAAAGCTAGAATCAGAGGTACTTCAGCCAAGTGGCAGAGAGTGTCAGGGGTAGTATATGACAGAAGAATGCCAAAGAAGCTGAAATGTAAGGTGTACAAGACAGTGGTGTGACCAGTACTACTGTATGATACATAAAACTGGGCAGTAAAGGCAGAGCAGACAAGGAAGCTAGAGGTGATGGAAATAAAGTGCCTGAGAAGGGTGGTAGGATCTACACAGTGGGACAGACAAAGAAATGAGGACATAAGAACAGAAGCCAAAGTTGCTGTAATTTCAGAAAATATCAAAGGGAACAGACTATGGTGGTCCAGGCACATGTGCAGAAAAGCAGGAGACAATCTGGTGAAGAAGATTGGGGACAAACAGGAAGAAAGTAAGAGGAAACTAGGACATTCAGCAAAGAGGTGTGTGGATTGTTGAGTGAAGATCTGTGACACTCAGGCATGAGTATCGAAGAAGGCAGATGTGTGGCATTGAATAGAGAGAGATGGCGACAGGTAACATGATAAACCAATCCCATGTAGAAAATGGGAAAAAAGGGGATGATGATGATGATGATGATGAAGATGATGATGGACCCCTGCTGCAATCGTCTTTTCTTTATAAATATTTCCTTCACTTACCACATACATGACATGCCTCCACAAAACCAATACTGTTATTAAAGATCTGGGTACTTCCATGGCTAGAGGTGTTCTCTTCAGCCACCACATATCAGTTATTATTAAATCCTTCTACCTAGTCCTACTAATTCCTGAAGGTATATCCTTCAGGTCCAGGGAAGCTCTTTTCCCACTCTACTTTTCCATTATTCATCATCTAAATGCTCTGTCACTCTGTTCTCTCTCGTATAGATTTTTATGTGGCAGTATCTGCCTAACTTACTTGGCTGCAATTGACCCCCTCCTGCATGACATCCTGCATGATTATAAAACTAAAAGTATCACAAACACTTTCGCAAGGGATTTAACCTACATTGTAATATAAATAGGACCTGGTGGCAGGATCATACCTCTCCCAAAGAATGCTCTATCTGCAATAAACTTCTACTGTGTGTCAAACAAAGTAGCTCCCTCAATCTCTTTCAATACAACTCAGATAACTGGATAAGTAACTGCAAATTTGGTCAATGTCTGTCCCTCAGTACCTTATAGGTTCATAGGTGTGTACTAGGCTAATGGCCCTGGGGCCTTTACAAGCCTAGCCCATAGAAGTGCCCTGGCATTGTGCCACCCGTTGTTAGTTCCCCATGCCTCTATCAAGTAGAGCCACTGGAGTGATCCCAGGGGTGAACTTTCTATTTCCCATCCACTCATCAAGATTTCTCTTGAACAGGGCTAGTGAAGTGCTCTGCTTGACATATATAGAAAGTCTATTCCAGAGCATGGGCAGTCTCTGGGTTATGAACCTGTCCCTTCAGCATGTTCTGTTGATTGTGGTAATGAGGTTGAAGTCTCTGGAGGGTGTGATGTGGAGAGATTGGGATTTATTTAGTTGTAGCATTTCTAACAGAGCTGGGTCAGACATGGCTTTGTAAGTCAAGCAGAGATCACCTCTTAGTAGACAAATAGCTGGTGTTTTTTGAGTCTGCCCATGTAGGACATGTGTTTAAGGTCCAGGATCCTCTTTATGAAGTGGCCCCTCCAGCTGTTGCAGGTGTCTAGTGAGCTACATGCCAAATGGAGCATTATAATCTATGACTGGTCTAATGAGGGAAGAGTAGAGAGAAATGATGACCTCTTTCTTCCTGGATGCAAAACCCTTGTTAATGAGATGTGCCACATAGAAGGACTTTCTGACCACAGTGGCAATGTGGTGGTCAAAGGAGAGGTTGCTGTCAACCTGTGTCCCCAGATCTCTTATAACGCCTTCACTGTTCATTGGGCTCCCATTGATGTGGTAATAAGTGGGAACTGAGTTTTTCTTAAAGGGGGTGACAACGCATTTTTTGGCATTAAGCTTAAGGCCATGGTTTCAACACCAGTCATTGGTCTCAGTGAGGTCTTTCTGTAGGATGTCTGCATCACTTGGGGAATTAATAATGGCTCCCAGCTTGCAGCTGTCTGTGAAGTTGGTCAGCCAGAGTCCCTCCGTGTTGGCCTGGACTTCTGAGAAATAGATGCCAAACAGGAGAGGACCCAGGACTGATCCCTTTGGGACTCCACTCATGACTGGTTGGCCCTCTGACTTGGAGTCCACTACTTTCACACTGTGTGCTCTATCTGTGAGCCAATTTGCAACCCACCTAATGATATAGGGGTTGATGCCTAGTTTGGTGAGTTTATCAATAATTCCTCAGTGAGGAATGGTATCAAAGGCCTTGGCCAGATCGAGGCAGGCTGTATGAACTGCCTTACCTTCATCCACTGCTCTGGTGACTGACTCAAAGAAGTCAACCAGGTTGAGCAGGCATGATCTAACTTTCACAAAACCAAATTGCGTGGGATCTAGAGTTTGGAGATTCCCTATATCCTTGTTAATTAGATCCATGATGATGATGCGCTCCATAGCCTTAAATATCAGACTCATCAGGCTAATGGGGCAATAATTTCCAGGGTCTATAGTCACTCCTCCTTTATGGAGAGGAATGACTGTAGCAGTGCACCATTCAGTAGGGAAAAAGCCTGAGGTGAGGCTGTGAGTGAGCAGAGCACACAGACATGGTGCCAGTTCACTTTGTAATTCATGTAGAACACAGCCAGGGATATTGTCAGGTCCCATGGAAGCTGTATTCTTAGCGTTAGACAAGGTTCTAGACAGGGTGCCTGGCATTCTTCCAGTTTTGAGATTGGTCCTTTGGGGGGGGGGGCAAAGTTGGCATTGAATCTGTCGGCCAGTATATTGGCTATATCTGTTGGCTCAGTATAGGAGGTACCATTGTGCAGTAACTCAGAGCAAATCTGGGTATTACCATGGAGATTCTTGATATAATTAAAGAAGGCTTTGTGGTTGTTTTTAGTGTCTGCTGCAATTCTGCCTTCATAGCTGGCTTTGGAGGTCTTGATGAGGGGTCTCATCCTTTTGTTGAGGCTAATAAGGGAATTTTTCCAGTCTTGGGACTTCACCTTTTTCTGCAACAGTTTCTTCCTTCTGTTGTAGAATTTATTAATGGTGGGGGACCACCAGACTGGCTTCCTTTTTTAGAGGAGAGCTTCTTGGTTCTTTTGGGTAATCCAAGTTCCATGCATTTATGTAAGTGTTCGTACAGTGCATTGGTGTATGATTCGGCAGTCATGCATTTATTTTCCATTGGCATGGGTGCTGTGAAGTTAGCCACCTCTATTTTTATGAGTCCAAAGTCAGCTTTGGAGAAGTTTTTCATGGTAGATACCTTTGCAGGGGCTGTGGGTGAGATGTGGATTTCCATGGTGATTAGTTTCTGGTTGGATCTAACAAGGGAGGAATTGACTATTGGTGTAGAGCAATGGTTGCCCATATTAGTAATAACCAGGTCAAGGATGTTGCTTCCTCTAGTGGGGGTAAGAATGAGCTGGTCCAGGGCATTGGAATTGATGAATTCTAGGAAGCTTTGGGCCAGTGCATTGGTACTTGAGTAGTTTTCCAAGTTGATGGAGGGGTAGTTGAAGTCTCCTAGTATGATAATGTTGGGTTGGACCTTGATAGATTCCAGGGTGCTTAGGAACGTGGAGTGAGAGTCTAGGGACATGGTTGGGGACCTATAGCAGGCTATGACATGAATTGCAGTCTTACTCAATGTTAGTTGCACCTGAAGTATCTCAGCTGCATTATGCTGGGCTACTAGTCTGGAGGTGTGCATATCCTTTATGAATATAGAGACATCACTGCCTTTGGAACTTCAGTCTATGTTTCGGGGCTGAAAGGTGTGGAATGAGTTATAGCACTGGTAGCACAGGGGTGTTTTCTGCTGCTTTAAACCACGTCTCTGTTACAGCCCAAATGCTGATGTTCTTTTTTTGAGGAGTGCTACGAGCGAGTGCATCTTGAGATTTAGACTTCTAGCATTGATCAGCATGGCCCTCAGATTGCATTTATTTATAGCTGTTACAGTGGTAATTTGGTCTTTGGAACACTGCCTAAAAAGGCACTGTATGGGGTAGCAAGAGCCTTAGCCAATACCTGGAAACCTAGGGGTGACAGATGCAGGCCATCTCTTGCAAAGCATCAAGGTCTGTCAATCATGTCATCCTAAGCAGACAGATACTGGATCCTTTTAGAATGACACCTGAAACTTAGCCAGTTGTTGAAGTCAATCATTTTTTGTTTGTACTGTGGTATCATTCTGAGTGATGGTAGGATACTGCTCAGGGCTAATGCCATACCTACCTGGGCCCCATAATCCAAGAGCTCCACCATGTCTCTTTTCATGTAGTCCAGAGAGATGCATCTCAGGTCATTCACACCCACAGGGACAATGACAGAGTCATACTTGTACTTGTGGAGTGACCTGAGTGCGTGTGTTATGTGTTGGATTCTAGCACCTGATAAACAGCTGACTGTTACCATCTCCTTATTTAACCTAGTGAGTGGGACATCTGTGTGCCTCACTATTGAGTCACCTATGATTAGTGTATTGGGCAAGGTGTTTAACCTTAGGGGCTTAGGTTGAGGGGCACACTGTGGAGGTGAGTTATGTGTCCTGTGGTTTGTGCTGTGTTGTGGTTATCGAGTGCATTTCTGTCTTGGAGGTCTCTGCTGCTTGGTCAAATTTCTATTGAGTGCCATCACGAAGGTGGGTGTGTGGTTTGTGTTTTTATATGAGAGCTGTGATAGTGGGTGTTCTGGAGGGCTATGTGTTCCATGTGGTGTGGTGCAGGTGTTGTCCTTCTCCTCTTGACCAGCTAGACTGGTCTTGGTTGGAGAGTGCACAGCTTCCAATTTGATGATATAAGTGCATCTCTCACAAGTCTGAGTGTTGGAAGATAAGAGGAGCAGGTTATCTGTGTACATGAGTCAGTTGCTACACTGCCTCAGAATGCCCAAGTGCACCAGGTTAATAGGAGAAAGCACAGGGAACTGTCCTTTAATCATGCCAGGAGGGGTGGTCATAACTAATTACTGGAGCTATTTCCGTGAAGAACAACTAATGCTGATGGCTCTTAGGTGTGCTATAATAATTGCTACAAAAACCTGCTGAACTGCAAAGCAAGTAGGCTATTTGAAGTGCAAGAGAGAAAGAACTAGCAAGATCTAAGTGAAAAACTGAAGAGCACACTTTCTGGCACCTGTAATAGTTTACCTCAGCTCGGCGCCACTTAGCAGAGTTTAAACAAGGGCAAACCCATGCAAACGTGGGCTTTTAAACAGAAAGTTAAAAGAGATGGAAAAACTGCCCAAACGGCCAATAAACTACAATTTCTGGATCAGAAACCACTCTTGTGGTAAATAGACTACCTAGTGCTTACCACTCCCTCTGATAATCTAGAAGACTTTCTTCCAACAAAGAAAGGCTTGGGGGGGGCTCAGAAACTTACAAACAGTCCTGGATACAGCACATCTGTATCTGGACTAGACTAGTTACAGGAAAGGCAGGAAACAAGCTTTATTTTTTTGCAAAGTGGAAAGGGAGAAAGGAGAAACAGAAGATAATTCAAGGTTAAGGACCTAAGTGGCTTGCCCTTTTTCAAATGTTCTCTCTGTATTAGGTAGAATGAGCTTGTGACACTAGACTGGGATATAGCTGGGATACAGCTGAACATATGGGACTGGTAGGAGTGTCTGAAGTCAAAATATGATCTCAATGTACTCGGTTGAGTGAGCAAATGAGATAGACCCAGGAGGAGTGTTCAAACACAAATTTACAGGAGGGGCGGTCAATCCACCAAGATTAATATCAGAACAAGAACAGGGATGGAGGGCGAGAAACTAACTGCAGAGAGAGAGAGAGAGAGAGAGAAAGAGAGAGAGAAAGAGAGAGAGAGAACACAATATTCTATGAAACAAATAAATAGAAAAATAAATAACTGCAGAGAGACACAGACTACAATATTCAATGAAACAATTAAATAGACAGAAAAATAAAATGCAGTACAATCTTTAAGGCTATAGTTTAGGAAAATATAACCCTTCAGAGGGAGAAGCTGAATGAAACATTTCTACAGAATATGATTTCCCTTCCTGTGCCATAGGCATTACAGAACTATAATCCCATAACTTTTTATTTTCAAATACCAAATCAGACCCTGCAGTTATTTATGTGGTAAAACCATCTTTTGCCAAATATCTTGTGAATGCTAACCATACTCCTGACAAAGACAGGAAGACATTTGATAGATTTTGGGAGAAAGTATGTTCTTTTAGTTTAGCCTTCAGAATTCTGAATTGTCAGGCTCCTATGTCAAAATGTCTGCTTGGTTCTTTTGGAAATACGAGAAAGTTAAACATTAACTTCTCTTCTTCAGGGATTGCAGCATCTCTGAATTTGTTAATAGTTTATTTTTCTCACGTAATAAAACATTCTTTCAAGTGTTCTTATGGTACTGCTGATGCCGTATCAAAAGCAGCTGCTACTGGAATCAACAATGAAAAGGTTTACTTGATTATGTGCATGATTTACCAGTTGATGTCAAAGCTGAGATATTGACTGCTTCTCTAGATAGAGAGGTATTGTTTGGGCCCTGTTCTGCTGAGGTCATTAAAAGAGTTGATGAAACATGGAAGATTAGGAGTCACTCAGATTTTTCAGCCTTCCTTGTCAAAGTTTAATGGAACCTTTCCTTCCAATACAGAATTATTGTATAGGAAAAAACAACAGACAGCCTCACAAGGTCCAGGCAAAGAGAATTAAAAACAACAACAAAAAAAACAAAAAATGGCACGGAATCAGCAAAAGAAGGGGGAAGGCTCCAAGATCCAAGGACAGTCCTGAAATGCAGCTTGACTATATGCCTCTTCATGAGTTTTCCCCCTTCCCAGCTTAGCATCCCAATACATTTTACCAAGGTCTAGGTCTTCATTTACCTCTGTGGCATCAGATAACTATAGAAAAATGGGTTCTTAGAATCATTCAAAAAGGCTACATTTGGGAGTTGGAGTTTCTTCCTCGTTTTAGGGGGATTCCTCCCCATCTATTAGATGAAACCTCCCTGTTTCCACCTGTCCTGGAACAAATACTGCCTCTTGGGATCATAGAACCAGTTCTCCAAGGGAAAATATTTTATTTAGTAATCTTTCTGATGCCAAAGAATGAAAGAACGTAAAGACCAGTCCTAGACATGCATTTTCTAAAGTTTCACATTAAGGTCTCAAGGTCTCAAAGTTCAAAATGCTTTCCCTTTATCTCACCTATCAGTTTGGTGGTAGCTCATGATTTAAAAGATGCCTATCATAACATCCCACATCCCAAACATTTCAGACATTTTAAGGTTCTTTTATTGTGTTTGGCTTACTTTTCAGTTCTCTGTCTTACCCTTTAGGTTATTTACAGCTCCATGTGTATTTGTGTAGTATCTGGTACCAGTAATATCTCATGGCAAGCTGCAAAGTATTCCCACTTTTCCATATCTAGGCAATGGTCTTATCTTTGCAGACTCTTTTTCAAAATGTCAGGAGTCTCTTTGGTGAGTAAAGGACCTCTTTCTCTGGCTGGTGTTTCAGGTGAACATATAGAAATCTTCTCTCATTCCTTGCATATGTCCATCATGATGGTTTTCTTCTTCAGAATAAAGCAGACCATTACAAGGAACAGTTTCTGATTTTCTACAACCAGTCTCTGGTGTCAGTTAGGGAATATCTCAGGAGGCTTCTCTAATTTTCATGATTCCTCTGGCTAGACTTCACATGAGAAAAATTAAATGCTTCCTCAGATCTGCTTGGATCCAACACCAACACCCACTTTAATTTCAGATTTCAGTGTTGGGGTTGTCAAAAAGGAGTTACTTTGTTCGGTAGACCAATTATCTCTAATCTCAGGTCTCTTCTTCTTCCTGAAAGCCCTTACACAAGTCTGTAACCACAGATGCCTTCAGCTTTTCTTGGGGAGCTGATTTCAAGGAGTACAAATTCAAGATCTGTGGAACAAGCAGAATAGACTAAACCACACAATTGTCAATGAAATGATGCTACTCATAAATGCTTTCAAATCCCTAAACCATCTTTGGACTCTGGGCCATCTTCTAGTAATTACAGATAGTACCACAGTTATGTGTCACATAAACAAATCAGAGGGGAACCAGATCATACGTATTTTGTAGACTATCTATAGTAGTCTGGGGACTAGCAATTCATTACAATCTATCACTTCAGGCTATCTATATTTTGTCATAGCAAAACATTATTGCAGACATACTGAGCAAGATATAGGTTTTGCAAAACAAAATTGGAAACAGTTGCATACCTCATTGCTGGTTGTGATATACTAATGGCAGAAGGACTGTATACTGAAAGGTATAATAATGTGGCAAGACTGTTGTACTGGGGACTGTATAAACATTATGGTATTGAAGTGACTGAAAAACACTGGAGACATGATCCACAAAGCATCACAGAAAATGATGAAGTCTACATCATGTGGGATCACCCATTGCCAACAGTTCAAAAGATAGATGCTAGAAAACCAGATATAGTGGTCCAAGAAAAGAAGACAAAAGTAGCATTGATCATTGAAACTGCCACACCCAGTGACTACAGTGTCATTTGTACAGAGAGACACAAATTTATAAGATATCAGGATTTGCAAGCAGGAACAACAGCAATGTGGAAGAAAGATACCCAGATAGTTCCAATAGTCGTAGGAGCAATGGGTCCTATAAAAAGAATCTACAATTGTATTTAGGTATGTTACCAATACATGTAACTCCATACAAATTGCAGAAGGAGTCATTACTAGGCACATTGCGGGTGCTACTGGCTGATATCAAAGAGTGACACAATACTAATTTCATGAACTTTAATCATACTTTGACTTAGGAATGGGGTCAGTCCCCATCACGGTATTAGAAACCCAAAAGATTTGGAGAAATTAAAAAAGCAAGATCAGGGAAGACCTTCATAAATGGAAACTGAATCTGGGTGCCTTCCATCAGTTCAGTCATCTGTTGGGAACTACTCAAAATAGTTCTGCTTGTTTCTATTAACAACAGAAAATTTAAGAAATTCTGCTTTAGCATTCTTTTCCAAGCAGGCAGATGCGTTCTCATTCCCATGGATTGGAATGTTCCCATATGCCTTTTTACCCTTTCTACTGATAACCAGGGTTATTCTAAAGATTCAGAAGGACTCCCTAAAGATAATTGTGGTGACTCCCATTTGGCCCAAGCAACAGTGGATGTTCATCATTGTATCACTGCTGCAGAAGTCTTAGCTTTATGGGTTATATCCTGCCAAAGATATAACAGCTGCCTGGCTTCCAAAGTTTAATGGCACCTTCCACATGTCCAAATCATTAACCATCTCAAGCAGAGCTGAAGAAAAAGAATGATTTGTGCACCAAGCCCTTCCGAGCTTTAATG
Organism: Protopterus annectens; assembly: GCF_019279795.1. NCBI lineage: Eukaryota > Metazoa > Chordata > Ceratodontiformes > Protopteridae > Protopterus > Protopterus annectens. The sequence continues at coordinate 654,883,116 of NC_056726.1, forward strand.
CTAGCTGAGAGAGGGAAGCTAAACCTCCAAAATGATAAATGATAGGAAACTAAATTAAAAATCCTACCCTGTCAAAAAACCTACAAAATAAGGGGAAGGAGAAGGTATTGCAGCAGTGATCATTCAAACATTTACTGTTACAGTACGTTTACATACACAACTATACTATATTCAACATTTGATCAATGCTGCAGTAGTCTTAGCTGCATGGGTAGACTACTGCAGCTTATACTTACTGAGAGAGGAAGGATGATGGTCCATGTTGCCCTAGATAATAATCCTAAGAAGCCTACCCTCAACCTGGAGAAGAAATCTACTTTGTAGTGTTTTGTGAAAGGTATGTACAGAGGACTAAACTGCTGCTTGTGGGATACTTCTAGAATCCAACTGTTTCTGTGACTCTAAGGCCTGGTTTAGCCTTCACCCACCAAGGAATTTCTTTATTTACAAATTGTGGTAAGTATACCAAAAGGTAATAGCAGGAGACAGTCATCTGGAAATGGTCTGCTCTGACCATTGTCTTTTCTTTTTACCTTCATAAGAAGTGAATATTAATGAGTTTCTGAAAGTTTTAGTTCTGCCAAGATAATGTCTGAGTTGTCTGTGTACATCCAAAATATGGAAGAGGCTTTCCCCCTCATTTTTGGGCAGAAAGAAGACAGAGAGATGGATAGCTTGGCTCTTACAGAAACCTTATCTTTATGGAAAATGATAGAAGGGTCACCCTTCATAAGAGCTTGTAACTCAGATACACTTCTTCCGAAGTCAGAGCCATCAGCAACACTGTCTCCACTTGTGCTGTTCAGCATTTAGATTACATGGAAGGTGCCCTAAAACTTTGGATGCTGGTCAGTTGTCATATTAATGCCAGGATGTAACCCATACAGCTTAGGCTACTGCAACTGTGATCTATCTGTACATCTGCTATTATGGTGTAATAAATTACACATCTGTACTTTCTTCTTGATCAAAAGAATTATTCATCTCCTTGTACTCCAAATTGAATAGACCTATCATAGAATGCTGTGCCCCATTGGGATGTACCTTACCAGACATACCAAGCAACTGGAAAGACTCCTGAGGTTTGTAACTAAAAATGTTAGGACCTTAAATGATCTGATCTGCAAATAAGGACTGTAGGGCTTATCCCTATACTCATTTTCATACAAACTCCTTAGGGGCAATTTATGTCTTGCTTATAGGGTCATTAGAGACCCAGTAGTCCAAAGCATTCTCACGCCTGAAAAAATCCAACATCCCAACTACCACTAGGGCCAGAGATCTAAATCTACTCAAACAAATAGTAAATAAATTAATAAGACAAAAATAAAAAAAAACAAAGAAACTAGTTGTCTTAAAACTATGTTGACGAGCTCAGTCACAATAATTTCCAACAATCATGAAACCCAGGTAGTGTTCTAAAGCAACAAGCCTTTATTTGGCACATACAAGTGATCCTCAGTAACAAAAAGTCAGAAATATTTTAACAATGTTAAGCATATCAGCTTTTATATAACTAAAAGTAGGTGTGGAAAATGTACGTATTGTTTAATTTTAAACCAGACTATTCAAGGCAAACAGTATATACAAGGCCATAAAAGTGCAGTTTAGAAGAACAAGTATCCAACCCCACACATGACTACTGATTATATCAAACTAAATCCTAGTTAAGGAAAACAGTACCTATCTATTTGCAACCCACATTCCAAAATCAGGTATTAAGAAAAGCATAACATACACCTAAAAAGACTTTTAACTCCTAATGTAATAAAGCTTTCAAAAGGTGTGTAGCAAGAACTAAAATTAAGAAAAGCACATAGCTATCTAACTATAACCATAATCTAACTCGAACACTATAAACATAAAAATAAATCTGTCTAATAATATCATCTAGTAAATATCCATCCATTTGTATTAGTGTGCATAAAAAGTAAGTAATTAACAGCTCAGAAAGAAAATCAGAAACAAGAGACTTGAGAACAGTTACCATCCGTGTTGTACTATAGAAGATCACCAGAGAGAGAACTATTGTGGTTATAATAATGGTTATTATTTTACCTTTTGTTACCTTTATCAGCTAATCCACATTCTCATACTGAGTTCTTGTTACTGTAAAGAGCATTTTTAGACATTGATAATTGTTGGCTGTATCACTTTATTACTTCTAGCAGATGTAGTGGACATTTGAAACTGCACCATCCAATAACCAATGTCTGATGTCACTTACTGGGAGTGGTTAAGTCTTCTATGGTAAGCATTTGTGCTTTGTGGACTAAGGAGACAATTATTCTAACTGAGCAGCTACTTCAGGCTATTGCTATGCTCACTGAAAGGATGGAGGTAGTTGCTATGTCAGTGGCCCAGCCAAGATCAGTATTCCTGAAGCCTCTTAGTTTGGCTAAGGTCCTAGAACCTTATCCGGTAACTTTTTAAAGGATTGATAACCAACTGAGATGGGACCAGTCATCGTTGTATGCATATTGATAGCTCACCTCATAGAGACAGTCTTCTGTGCATATATGGTGATAAGAAACACCAAATGTACTGACTTTAACAAGGTCAAAAGAAGTCTGTTGGCTGAGACAGTGATAACTGCAGAGAAACAAGCCCACAAGTTCCAAGAACTGAACTTTTCTAAAACTTAAATGTTAAGAGTGCAATTATTTAGTCTGGATTTCTGGCTAGATCTTAATGAACTAAACAGTAAGGAGACTAATTGAAATTCTAGTTATAGATAGGTTTGAAAGAAAAATCTCTGCATCAGGTATGCCAGGCTTCTCCCCCTAGAATACAGACAGTTTTATGACCCTAGGGGAAAATGGTAGTATGTTGTGAGAATACAGATGTGATGATATGAGGTATTGCCATCTGTGCCAGAGAGAATAGGGCAGTGCATGTGTGACATGCACCAGCATGGTTGGCTGGACTTTTTTAAAATAATTTTATGTCATTTGATTGTCACACTGACTTGTACAGATGCTTGTGTTAAAATGTATCAACAGTGTTATTATAATTGATTAAATGTATATGTTTAACAAAGCATTCTGCAAGGGAAGAGTAGAAGTTTTTAAAATTGTTCTATAATTTTCAAATACTACAACAGATCTTATCAACGCTCTGAATGTACATTGTACCAGAGTCAGGTGATCAAATGTGATGTAATTCTATAACCAGCACTGAGAGGATGGAACTCTCACAGCAGCTTGTTTTGTTTTGTTTTCTTTGGAACCTGATATAAAAACCTATGTCAGTTATCACAGTTCAGTTGCTATTCAGTTCAGTCTGTTAGAAATTCAACACCTTGCCTTGTGGATGTAAGCATCTCAGTCTCTAATCTTGCCTTGCTGCATTAGTTAATTTAGCTAGAGAGCAGTTATTCTTTAGACAGTCAGGAAATGCAGTGAGATTAGCTGAGTATTGTTTTTCTGCATCTGTTTGAATTTGTCCAGCTGTGTTATTTTTTTCTTCTGTGGCTGAAACTCTGATGTTTATTGTACATAGATATTTAGTATTCTCATGTTTTCTACTTTATCATTTATTACTAAATATTTTTATACCTTTCATTGTGGCTGGTCTTTAGAAAATAATTTTAACATCTTGAGAGTACTTGTGCTTATTTTAGTGATGCCTTGGCCACTCTGAAAAGACTGGCTACTTTGGTTACACTCTACTATTTATATTAGTATTGCTTTTACTCAGTATAATTGGACACCCTTGCAAGATCCTGAGAGTAGTTGACTGGTGGCAGTATAGTTACCTTATTATCTGGGCAGAGGGGGGCACAGCTAGAAGATCTGTGCCAGCCTTTCCCAGGAGTGGGTGCCTCAGCTACTTGAAACTGGGACACAGTGCTCCAAAGTGAGTGTTGTTTGGGATCAGGAGAGGCAGATAGTCCAGTTCCAGGTTTGGAACATGTTCCCTGTGTGCTCCTGGGGGAAATTGTGCTTGATGCAAAGAGCTGCATCTTAAAATACTGTATAAATCCATTCCTGTTCTTAGTGACCATCTCTCACTGATGTCAGTGGTGAGGATTGAGGCTGCTTAATTACTGGCCTAGAGTAAAGAGAAGCTGTCACAACATTAAAGGCGACTACTAATAAACTAGCTGAGTTGTCTGTATCCAAGCCAAAGGCAGCCTCAGCTCCTGTTCTGTGTTTAAGATGAGGGCAACAGCAGCACATTGACATGTATTGCAGCACACATATATAAGAAAATCTTGTTCAGGCAATCTAAGATGTGAGTAGGGAGGGAATGGTGAGGCCATGAAATATGACTGAGCCACTATGAGGCTCAAAGAAACAGCCTTCTATTATTGTCCTATAACTAAGTCTGTGAAATGTACAGTAAAAGCAAATGGGTAGTAGATGAGAGGCTCGTGGATTCCAGCACATGATCACTCGGTCAAAACAAAGTATCTCTGTAAGAAGAAGGCTCACATTCCCAGGTCCCTGAAAGTTATCTGTGCACATTGAGATTGAATGTGCTTCCCAACTGCTCAAGTAGAAATATAGATCTGGTTTGGGAAACTTCTTCTCCCATTGGCCATAATTTCTAACCTTAACCATGATGTCATTATAGGAAGAGCTTCCCTTTCTTTAAGGATCTCTGGAGATAGAGTGTGAATGGGACAAATAAAGGAGATTGGGGCAGCCACTCCTGCTGGAAACTAGAGAGTCCCATAGACTGGAGAGAAACTTCCCCCACAGAAAGAAACTATGACCAGGAGGAGACATACCCCACAGTCATAGTAGATGGGTCTGATAAAGATACACTATTTAATCAAAGTCAGAGTGTGAACCCTAGCAGAGATGGGGGCAGTGGGAAGGTAAGAAAGAGGTAACCTCTCAGAAACTTGGAATAGAGACAGGAATGTTAGAAGACCCAACAAAGGTTGGAAATCCCCCAGTATTTGATGTGGGGTAAAGTTAATAAATTTAAGTAAAATAAGATATTAAGACATTTCCTTTACCTGTCTGTATAGTAGAAAGTAAGGAAGAATCAGGACACCATAGTTACCTTTTGTTAGGGAGGAATTGGATATGGAGGACCCATTGCATGCCTTACTGGGAGAGGACAGGAGAGTGAGCCATGTATTTTTGGGAGAAACTAATAGGGAAGACCTGATTTGTTTGAGCTCCTGACTCATCAAGTGAACTTTAAAAAGGCTTAATGGGAACATGAGACACTAAGTTGGAGCCAAAATACATCTCCAAGGTGTTGGAAGAAGACTCCCTAGCAGACCCCCAGCCTATCAATTTTTTTAAAGTTCAGAGGGACCTGTTCTATAGAGTAATGAAAGATAGCAAGGAAATCATACATCTGTTGTTGTTACCCAGACCCCTTAGGATGACAGTAAGAAAAATAGCCCACAGCCATAGCTTGGGTATTCATTTAGGCATTGTCAAACTCAAAGCCTCTATATTAGCTTGGGTCTACTGGTCTGGTGTTGATAAAGGAAGGAGAAAACTTTTCTGCTACCTGCCCAGTGTTATAGAATATAGTGCCAAATCCAGACTTTTAGAAGCCCTTATTACCAATGCCCATTGTGGAGATCCCTTTTTTGAGAGAATAGCCATGGACATTGTATGTCTCTAATCAAGTCTACTAATGGATGCCAGTACATTCTGGTTATAACAAACTATGCCACTCACTTTTCTAAAACTATTGAACTTTAGAAAGCCAACTCTAAGGCCATAATATTTTCAAATGTTTGAATACGCAAGGAAATTCTGTCCAACCAGGGTACCCCTTTTATGTAAATGATTATGAAACATCTTATAAAACAACTTAGGGCATCTGTGAATTATTCCCATATAGTGATGGGGGGTAGTAGAAAGGCTGAGCAAATGAAAATAGTGGGGACTAATGGGAAAATCTGGACCACTTATTACCCTATTTGAAGCTTGCCATAAGGGAGGTCTACCAAGCCTCCACTGGTTTTAGTCCTGTTGAGGTAGTATATGGGTGACACTCAAGGGGGCTAGTAGACATAGTTAAGGAATCTTTGGAAGAGGAGGAGATTCCTTTCAGAATGATGGTACAGTATTATTATAGTATACAGGAAAGAATGTAAATAATATTGCCCTTTGTTAAGGAGCATTTGGAGAAGACCCATGCTAATTAACAAAATGCATATATTTACAATACCCACCATATAGATTTACAAGTGGGGAGAACTGAGTTTTGGACCTAGTCCCTAATAGGGATGAAAATATTCATCAAGTGGCATGGTTCTTCTGACATCCTTGAAAAGTTAAATGAGGTGCATTACCAAGAGAAACTGTGGGAAAAACACTTTCTGAATAAATCTACCACACAAACATGTTGAAACCATGGACAGAGCTAATAGTCAATGTAACTGAAGTAGGATCAAATGTTATTGATGAGAAGCAGAAGAGGCAGTTATTATCCATTCCCCAAGTGGTAGTGGATGATTACATCTCCAAGATACAAAAGTTAGCTAGGTCCAGGAGCTCCTGTTAAGGAGCAAGGACATTTTTCTGATTTACCTGGAGTTATCTCCCTGATCACCCCTCATACTGAAGACATTCTTAGAGAAAAAGTGAGTCTCAAACCTAATAAAAATGAGCTATTCAGACAGAAATTTGGAGAATGCTGAAGCTAGGCATAGTAGAGGAATCAACTAGTGAATAGATAGCCTCATTGTAGTGGTACCAAAACTTGATGTCACTATCTGGTTCTGTAATGACATCTGGAAGTCAAACAGCACATAGCTGTTACCCCATGCCATGTGGAGGAAAACTAATGGAATAGTTGAGCAAGGCCTACTTTCTCAATACCCTGGATATGACAAATCCATATGTCCAAAGAAGCCAAAAAAAACTGTTTTCTTTATGGCAGAGGATCTTTTCCTATATAAGGTGCTCCAGCCATTTTCAAAGACTAAAGGATATTATCTTAAAACCCCATCAACTACTTGCTACAGCCTATCTCAACAAAATTGCTATCCTTTCAGACTGTGACTTCCATCTTCCAAAGGTCCAGGCAGTTTTGGACTCCCTAATGCAAGTGGGTCTCACTTTTAATGCTCCTAAATGTAATGTGTATATGACCAAAGCTTGTTAGTTAGGATATATTGTAGGATGGGAGTTAATTAAGCCCTAGAAGGGAAAAATTGGAAGCTACAGAAAAGTATAACATACCCCAAACTAAAAAGCAAATCCTGGCATTTTTAGGGCTTGCTAGATAGTACAGAAAATTAATTCCAGACTTTGCTGTGTGAGTTTGCGCATAACCAGCATCAACAATGACAGAAAACCAAGTACAGTCATGTGGACACTGGTTGCTGATGTAGCCTTGGAAACCATCAAACAGTGCCTCTCTGCAGAGCCTACTCTTGTATCTCCCTGACTTTTCTAAGTTTCATTTTTATCTGTCTGATCTAAAAGTTATTACATTCACAATTCACTGTATAAACTACTTGATATAACAATTACAATGCTTTATACTAAAAGATATTGTTAGTTAATTAGCTGTGGTTCTGAATAATCTAGATGGTGACATAATGAATATTCAGACAAGGTTCAGGTGACAAATATGCAGCTCTTCTCTGTTGTAATCTGTTGCTATCTCCTGAAGTGAAGCATGCCTCCACACAGGTTGCTACTCTCCCACACAGGTTGCTACCTTCTGAAGTGAAGCATGCCTCCACACAGGTTGCTACCGTCTGAAGTGAAGCAAACTCTCCCACACAGGTTGCTACCTTCTGAAGTGAAGCACACCTCCACACAGGTTGCTACCTTCTGAAGTGAAGCATGCCTCCACACAGGTTGCTACCGTCTGAAGTGAAACAAACTCTCCCACACAGGTTGCTACCTTCTGAAGTGAAGCACACCTCCACACAGGTTGCTACCTTCTGAAGTGAAGCATGCCTCCACACAGGTTGCTACTCTCCCACACAGGTTGCTACCTTCTGAAGTGAAGCATGCCTCCACACAGGTTGCTACCATCTGAAGTAAAGCATGCCTCCACACACCATTTCTTCTGTGTTTCTCAGAGCAATTGCACTTCAGCAGCAATTGTTGGGCTGGCTTGTAACTCCCCAGATATCTAGTGCTTTATGTAGGTGCTTCTGGCATGGGGAGCCAGAGCCGAGTCACTTCCACACCAAGTTTTTGTGAACCAGCAGCAGCCACTCACTCCCATCCTTCCAGGCCAATTGCTATAGACAACCAAACTTTTTCTCAAACTCAGGTCACCTGTTGCAGCCAGCTGGGAAGGAAGGAACACTGAGGCTTTTTTTGCTCAACTTTTTTAGGGAGTGCATTAAGGATGACATGTTGGTAGGAATAGGCTGTACGTGTAGCCCCAGTAGAGATCTGTGCTGCAAATGGCATCTGGGCTAGGCCAGTGGTGTGGGACTTGGGTATTGCAACTGTCTTCAGGCTAGGGGAAGGGCCATACCTAGGAACATGTCTCACGGCTTGCAGTTACCTTTTAGTGAAATATCAGAATGCATATGGATAAGGCTTCCTTGTAACAAATATCAAGCAACCCTTGTGAGCAGTTCAATTTCCATTAAGGTCCTAGATGGAAACACCAGCTTGGACTGTTTAAACATTTGGATGATGTTGTCTGATTCACCATATTAGAAATAGGATAGATTCAGTGGGAGCTATGCTGCCTCATAAGTTAAACAACCAAATTGATCAATGTCTAACCTTCAGGGGAAATTATTTAAAATGCATGCTGAATCATATCTCAGATGCTGGATATTGCTTTTTCAGTAAAATAAGGATAAGACTGACCATGTCAAAGATTCTAAATCATTATTTACTTTAGAAAAGAGAAGTTATTGTTATTTATCACACACCACATGGTTAGCATCCATGTTTTTACAGAGCCATACTTGTTTTACTGTATAAATGAATATATACATACATATATATATATATATATATATATATATATATATATATATATATATATATATATATATATATATATATATATATAAATATATATAGATATATATATTTATATATATATAAATACAGCAATTAATGAATCAGCTTACTTTAATTTGCATTATACTTTTCATGCCAAGGTAGTGTGAGATATTTCTCGACATCTCTAGCAGTTTTAGCACATGCTTAGCAAATACTGTTAAAAAAGGTGCTTCATACACTGACTGTAAGATGCATCTTAATATTCCCAGGGGAAGCAAACAAGCCGACAATTAACCATATATTTGTAGTGCTGTAATGCTCTGTCATAATTTTTTGTTGGAGTGATAGGAGGGAGACATTATATGGATTGTCAGGTCTTGAGAAATTTTGTCTTTAGATTTGCTTACCATAATTTGCAATATTTGTACTCTGATAATGCAGAAACAAAATATATAGTGCATGGACTGTTCTGATTATTTTCCAATATTTGGAAAAGCATCAACCAGTTAAATGCCAGAAATGCGCATGACTTCACCTTAACAAATGTTGAGCATCCTCTGCTTAAGTTGTTATGGTCAGGGCACATGCTAGGCAGTAAAATCTGCCTGTCTAGCTCTCAAATGACAGCAGCAGAACAAAACATTTATTTCTGCCTGCTGTCCATACACTTAACATATCCTTAACTTCCTGTAAAAAAAAAAGTCAGAGAGTTGTTAGAATAACAGGATGTGTGTTTGCCTGCATAATCTGAAGAATGCAAACACTGAAACTCAAATGTATGTCATTTTTTTGTGACTTCAGGCCTTAGTTGTTTGTCCAAAAACTACATATCTTATGTGGAACAGACCAAAAATATTAAGCAATAATTTGGATGTCCTGTGAAAATCTAGAGAGTTGAGAGATATGGAGGTACATGTAAACGTAACAGACTGCATTACACTATCTCTCTGGCAGTGCTCGCTAAGTGTTTTGCGGCTTTGAAAGCTGGGAAAACACCAAGAGATTTTTTTTCCATTTTAACTAGTAGTACATGGAGAAGATAAAGCTCCATGCACCACAAAGAATTATGAGCATTTCACCAATCATAACCTCCCATTATGTGTTCTCCTCATTGATACCAAGATTCATCTCTCGAACAGCAATCTTTGATTCAGTTTTTTGTAAGCTTTGAACACACAAAGTATATTGTCAACCTATGGCCTATCCCCTAATGACTGGTTGGTTCTTCAGAGTGTCACAGCATACACTAAGGATCTGTGTAGAATAATACATAATTCATTCTTCAAAACCATACCAAAATTATAAACTGGATTTTTGGAATTTTATATAATAATATCAATGTTAAGAATGAATGATCATATCTATATAACTCTTTAATTGTCTATAAGACAGCTCCTAAAGATTCTTACTGGCAATACCTAAATAAAGGATTTCAAGTATCATTATCAATGGAAGATAAAACAAACATTTTATTTTCAGTTAAACTAACTTCTTAGTCAAAATTCTGAAGGATTTTTCATTGAAAATTTCTACACAGATCCTTTTTGACACCTGAGAAACTCTCAAAAATGAACTCTTCAAACAGCAAGTTATGTTGGAGATGTCATCTGTCCACTAATGCTGACTGGTCTCATATTTTTTATGACTGTACTAATATTAAACTATATTGGAATGAGATTAACAAATTTCTTCAAGCTATATATACTGATATATTTGTTTTGACAAAGTCTTTCATTTTATTGAATGTTGTTAATATTAATAATATGAAGAAAGATGACCTGTATATGTTGTGGACAATGTTAGCAATAGCCAGAAAATGTATAACTAGAAGGTGGAACTCTAATGTAGCACCCACAATGGAGGAATTCCTAACATCACTGAAGAAATGCATACTAATGGAGAAAAGAACTAAAGAGTTAAGAACTTTTCCTAAACCATTGATTAGTAGTCCACGGAGGAAGGTTTTGAATTTGATTGATACCCTACAGATGGAACCAACCTCTTCCTAACTATCATAGTTTATGTATTAACTTATTATTTAACTACAGATGTTTTTATCTGAATCCTTTTTGTCATGCTGAATGTAAATACTGTAAATAGTTATTGTATGTTAAGAATGTATTAAATTATTGTGTTACTTCATCAAACTAAAAATCATTTGAGTAAAAAAAAAAAAAGATTCATCTCTCGAGCTTCGCTCTCAAGGTGAATTTCTTGGCATCCATGTCTCGAACACATAATAAGTGGGTTATGAGTGACGGACCAGTCATAATCCTCTATATTTATTATAGCCACAATATTTGTGTCATTCTAGCAGCATGTTAGTCGATAACACATTCATTAAATGTTTCCTTTTTGAGAGTTATTAATTCTTTTTTGTGCATTTAGAAACATATTTAGATATGTATTAATTTCAATTTCAAAGACTTCTTGTTTTTCATTTTTGATGAAACAGTTTCTTCTAAAACATGACTGCATTTCTTTTGAACTCTGCATTCTGCAGCCTACTACTTACAGAAATTCTATTTCTACTTACTGTCTAACAAAAGGTTTTGTGGAATGTGGGTCACTAGTAGGTCCCACACCACTAGAATGGGGGATGGTGAACAAACTATTAAAGAAAGAAAAGTACATATTCTAATGAATGAAGCATTTTTTTCATGCATTTTGACATAATTAGTCAGGCATGTAAGGAAAATATAGTTAACAGTATTATATTAAATGCTTTTCAACTATACTGATTTTCTGATTTCTCACGGATGTGTTAGTAACTGTTTGGTTCCTGGCTTATAGCATCAGTTAGATATACAATGAAAACATTTCTTAGTGGGGACAGAAGAGATCTGAGTAAGGAACTGTTTATCAGCTGCCAGCAAGCATTTCTTCTTACATTTGAAAACATGCAGATAATGCATGTTACTAGAGTGATTTATTCAGATTCAGCATTTCTTACAAAAAAGAAACTGCAGATTAAAATATAAATAAGTCTTTGGAATATTACACTGCTTACTGGATTTTGAAGAAAATTTTCTATCCATTACAGGAAAATATTTGCCAACTAATTTAATCTTTTTTTTTATGATAAAGAAACTGCTGAAACTAATGTTGATGTGAAATGCTGCCAATAACTGAGTGAGGATGGCAAGACTGTACAGATTATGATATTCTGTTCTCAAAATATCTGAGAGGCTGTTAAAATTTAATAATCCACTAAAGCTCTTAGACTAAAAATGACAACACTGGCAAAACTCTACCTTGTTCATACTTCTTGTTAATAATAACATTTGCATTTCAAAGAGTGGCATTTGACCATGTAGAAAGTTACACATGTGCTCTGTTGCAAAGGTAACATGGATGTGCAAATGTACTTTTATTCTGGCATCACTCCCTTTGATTGCAGTCACTGTACCAGGAGTGCCATAGCAGCTAGTTGGGGAATCATGCTGAATTTATTATGCAGCCAAAACCGTATGCTATTATTATTGTACATTATGTTCAGTTTATAGAAATTTCTAAATGAGGAGTGAGAATAAGTATCATTGTGAATAATCTTAAATGAGGGAGGGTGTTACTGTAACTGTTACCCTTATGACTACCTTCTTCCCTCTAGTCCTCATCACCCCACGTTGTCTTACAATCCATAAGGAAGACTTTCTTTATGCCTTCACCTTTAGAGAGAATGATAAAATCAGATACCTGAGCACTTAACATCATTCAAAATTCACTCATCATTCATTCTTTCATCATTCACCCAAACAACACCACTACATAAAATGTAGCAATCTGATTCAATTCAATACTGTCAAGTTCAACTCCATACTATCCAACATGATCTGGAACTTCCTTTATAACCTCCCCCTAAATTACGCTGTAACTACCTTCAACAAGACATTTCTAGATGTACTAAACTCCATGACTCCATCTAGAAAGATCAGGGTAAAATCAAACTGTACCCCTTGGCTCACCAAACAGACACACTCTCTTATGCAGCAGGGAGATGCTGCCTGAAAAGCCTGGATCAAAAATAAAACCCTTCCCTACTACAGCATTACAAAGAACTCAGAAACTTGTGTAAAAAGCTAGTCATTAAAGACAATAAAACATTCCTTAACTCCAACCAATATAGCCCGCGCAAAGAACCAAAAAAAAATTGGTTTACCATCAACAAAATCCTCCACCCCACTTACCCCTCAACTCCCAACCCCTTCCCTCATCATACTGCCTCAGAGACTGCTGCTCTATTAAACAATCACTTCACTGAAACAATTCAAAAATTAACCCAACAAAGTCCCACTGCCCCTGCTCTGCCCTTACTTCCCAGAGCCTCCTCCTCCAATACTTTCTCCTTTCAACCGGTTCCCACCACATTCATCAAAACCCAGCTGAATAAACTCAAATCCTGTTCATCCTCTGTTAATAAATTACCTCCCCACTTCCTCAAAATCATTGCCAAATCCATCTACTACCCTGTCTCTATTCTCATAAATTATTTCATTACCGAGGCCCTTTTCCCTTACATATGGAAAGCCTTTTTTGCTATCCCTCTCCATAAAGGTGGTAACTCCACTGACCCATCCAACTATCAGCCCATTGCTATATTCTCACCCTTTTCTAAAATTCTTGAAAAATGTGTCCACATCCAATTAGTTAAACATCTGCTAGACAACAATCTTTTAACCCCACCCAACATGGTTTTAGACCACACCACAGCACTCTACTGCACTCCTCTCATTCACCCAAACTGTTGCAGAAGCCCGCAACAATAACCTTCTAATTTTCTGTCTTTTCCTTGATCTCTCCAAGGCTTTTGATACAGTCTCTCATCCCAAAATGTTATCCAAACTTTCTGATCTCCATCTCTCAACCCCCGCTGTAAACTGGTTCATAGTTACTTATCTGATAGACAGCAATCTATTCGCTGGCAATCTGTCGCCTCTCCATTTCCACCTGTCAACACTGGCATCCCCCAAGGCTCTATATTGGGTCTACTGTTGTTCAATATCTTCACCAACCAATTACACACTGCCACCAACCTCTCCATACTCTTACAATATGCCGATGACTCAACCCTCATTTCCTCCTCCCATGCTATCCCAGAACTACTTACGCTTACCCAAAACACCTTCACCTCTATCGAAACCTGGCTCAGAAATAATCAACTAATACTAAATCCTAAAAAAACAAAACTGCTACTCTTCCTTCCTAAAACACTGGCTCACCAAAAACCTCCTTTTTCATTACCTCACTTAACAACCCTACCATTAGTCCCGAACCCTATACTAAATTACTTGGCATTACTATTGATTATGAACTTAAATTTGACATACATATCAATCACTGTATAAAAAAAACACCAACAACTTGGTCTTCTGTATTGTAATCACAAACTGCTCTCACCCTCCACCATTCCCTCCTTGCCATGCCTCTTTTCTTACCCTGTCTTCTGTATTCAACTCCAGTCCTTACTAGCTTTCAGTCATCTCTACTATCTAAATTAGAACAAACTTACAACAAAACAGCTAAATTCACCTCCAGTCTACCTTATAAAAAACACCAATGCCTCGCCCTTAAATCTTTACAATGGCCTGAATTCCAGAAACAACTAGTTCTTCTACAACTACATATTATACACTCTATTCTCTTTAACCCCACATCCTGTCCCTCTATCTCAAACATTGTATCACTCTATAACACATGGGGTCAGCTTTGTACATCTGACAAACATCTCATAGACATCTATAAACCTACAAAGAACATTGGAAAATCCCTGTATAAATTCTCTCTGTCGTTCATACCTGGAATGCCCTTTCGCTCAACATAAGAAGTATTCCTCAGTAAACACAATTCAAACTTGAGCTTAAACAATACCTACAAAAGACCTGGTCCTGTCCTTGTCCGACTCCAGCCTGAAATCCTCCTGCTTTCTTACTATTTCTACACCCTTACTCTAAGCACACTTTTAATTTTGTCATTCTAATTCTTGCTCTACTATATACCTACATCTTATTCATGTACATATATTTACTTGTGGAGTTTACTGCTGTTACTTATAGTTACTCTTGCAAAAAATATGCTTTTGATACTAGATCATCTCATGTAATTTGAACACAGCCATATAAATGAGTGTTTCTTATTCTTGGTATATAACTTCTAGACTGTACCCCATTGTAATTGTATCAGATAACAAACTTTTTAAAATTTGAAAATAAGTTTTGTAAAAATGTAACTTATTTTCGGAGCTTTTCTCCTCGGGTCTCCACTGAAAATGGGCCCCTGGCTCAGCTGGACCAACCCAGTTAACAAATGACAATAAATAAATAAATAAATAAAATGGGTGCAAAAATAATCTGGAATTCCCCTCAGGTTCCATCTGATATCCCTGAAGTACCCACAGTACCCATAAGGCAGCAACATGTTTTGTTTTTTCAATATTATTAGAGTTATTCCATCAGGGGATCATAGAATTAGTCCGTGCTTACAAAAAAGGGGATTTATTCCAAGTCCTTCCTCATACCAAGAAAAGAACACATATTGCAAACTACATTGGTCTAATTTACCCCGAACACATTTATAAATCCACCCCCCTCAAAAAAAAAAATCAAGATGTTCTGTCTCCAAAGCTTACTTTTTATGATTTTCCCACTGACTTATTTTGTTACCTTGGATCTGAATGATGCCTACCTTCACATTTCTATATATCCAAATTGCAGAATGTTCTTAAGATTTTGAGCTTTGGGATATTATTTTCAGTTTTCTGCTTTGCCCTTTGGTCCATCCAAGAGTTTTCACAAAATGCCTAGCCCCTGTGGTAGCATTCTGCAGACTCTAAGGTATCCACATTTACCCTTACTTAAATTACCTTTTGATTCAGGCCACAACAGTTAAAAAAACTCTACAGGACCAACAATTTGTAGTATATCTTCTTCTACATCTGGGCTACACACTAAACTTGTAGAAAACTACCCTTCAGCTGTCTCATTGCCTACTGTTTCTGGAATGTCTTCTGGATGCTTCCTAAGAAAATATCCAGTTTTTGACTTACTACTTTCTATCTCTCTCAAATCTGGAAGTAACCTTTGCAAGAGAGATTCTGGGAGCCCTTCCGGTACATAGCATCAGCAGTGCAGATGATCCCCTTTGCCAACTATATGAAGAAGAGTCAGTAGTACCTAATGTTGATTTGGGCACAAAATTACCATTCTCTAACCTTTGTAAGTCATGTCTAGCCTTTTGTGAAGAAAGACCTGCAATGGAGGGTAAATCACATAGAATTCAATACAGGTAGTCCCTTTCTGGTCACTTCTCCCCTCCAGAAGGTGTCAACAGATGCTTCAGACCTTGCTTGGATAGGGTTATAGGTTTATAGTTTAGTACTAGGCTAACTGCCCTTGTGAGCTATTTTAAGCCTAGCCAGTTATCCCTTGTGAGAATCAAACCATACATGTTGTGTTTATAAAGTAAACACCTTAACCATTACAGCAAACTCCTCCCAATAGGATGTAATAGTCACCCAAAGTTCATAGGTTCATAGATTAGTACAAGGCTAACTGCGCTTGTAGGCCATTTTAAGGCTATCCATTTATTCCAACCTTAACCATTATGTCAACTTCCTATGTTTTAATGGGCACAAAAGTCCAAGTTATCTAGTTAAAGCAGGACAGGTGCAAGCAAGTCAACATATAGGAGATGAAAGCCCTGATTACTGCATTACAGACATTTCATCACCTCTGGTCCCCAGGAACTTTGCAAGTCCTTATGGAGAATACCACAATCATGTGGCATATCAACAAACAAGGGAAACAAATCTTATCAGCTTTGCAGACTGGCCATGTTAGCTTATTATTTTGCTATTTGCCAGAGTACCTTTCTCCAAGCAACTTATATTTCATCAGAGATTAATTCGATAGAAAATTATATGAGCAGACCCAAGGTAGAAATTCATGAATAGATGCTGACCAGACAGGTATTCCTTCAAGTTGGTCATCAGTGGGCAACTGCCTAGATAGATCTCCTTGCCTCCACTCTGTACAGACAGCTCAGGCTGCTCTGCTTCAAAGTTCTATGTACACGGAAAAACAAATGGCTTATCAGTCTCTTGGAAATTCTTATATCCCTTTCATTCCTTTTCACTCACTCCAGAAGTCCTTCTGAAGATTCAGAAGGACAATCTAGAAATGCTTCTGGTGACTTCCTTTTGGCCCAGGCAACACTGGTTCTTCATTCTTTTTCATATAGCCAAGAGCAATTGCCACATTTAACTCATAAGATGGATCTGCTCAAACAAAAGAAGGGCTCTCTAATTCATCCAAGTCTAAAAATTCTGAATTTGTTTAGATGATAGGCTTCTAATTCCCTTTAGGCAGTTTTATTCTGAGGATGTGCTGCAAGTAATAAAGGTGGCAAGGAAACGTGCTACAAGTAAATTTTACATTTTCAAATGGTAAAGATTTTCTATCTGGTGTTGCAAAAGAGGACATGACCTTTATCATCTCGGTATTCCAGTTGCCTCCAATACTTGTGTGAGTTGCCCAACTTAAGACTTCCAAACACCTCTATCAAAGGAGCTTCTGTTAGCCATTTTATAGGTTCATAGGTTCATAGGTAGGTACTAGGCTATCGGCCCTAGGGCCTATACAAGCCCAGCCAAAAAGGTACCCTGGCTTTCGCCACCCAAGAAAATTATTTTCCTGTGCCACTGTCGAGCAGAGCCACAGAAGTGATCCCTGGGGTGAATTTCCTATTTCCCATCCAATCATCAAGATTTTTCTTGAAGAGTACTAATGAGGAGCTTTGTTTGATATAGATAGGTAGTTTATTCCGGAGTATGGGAAGTCTCTGGGACAGGAATCTATCCCTCCGGCATGTTCTGTTTATTGTGGTGACAAGGTTTAGGTCCTTAGAGTGTGTAGCTCAGAGGGATTGGGACTTCTTTAAGTGGAGCATGTCCAACAGCACTGGGTTTAACATAGCTTTGTATGGTAGTCAGAGATCACCTCTGAGTAGGCAATATGCGACGGAGTAAAGCTGGAGTTTTTTGAGACAGTCTGCATAGGGCATCTGTTTGAGGCCGGTAATCCTCTATGTGACATATTTCTGTGGCCTTTCCAGTTGTTGTAGATGTCTTGTGAGGTACATACCAAAAGGGGCATTGTACTCTATAATGGGTCTAATGAGTGATGAGTAGAGGGGAACAATGACCTCTTTTTTTCTGGATGAGAAACCTTTTGTGATGAGGTGTGCCATGTAGAAGGATTTCCTGACTACTGTGGTGATGTGATTATCAAAAGAGAGACTACTGTCCACCTGTGTCCCAAGGTCTCTTATCACACTTTCAGTGTTAAGTATACTACCGCCTATGTTGTAATTCATGGGTACAGAGTTTTTACCAAAGGGGATGACAATGCACTTTTTGACATTGAGCTTGAGGCCATGGCTTTGACACCATGCATCTGTCTCAGTGAGGCCCTTTTGTAGGATGTCCACATCATTAGGAGTTTCAATTATGGCTCTAGTTTGCAGTCATCTGTGATCTTTGTTAGCAAAAGACCTTCTGTGTTAGCCTGTACTTCAGAGACGTAGATACCAAACAGGAGAGGACCCAGGACTGAACCCTGTGGTACTCCACTTGTCACTGGTCTGAAGTCGGATTTGGAGTCTGCTACTTTCACAGTGTGGGTTCTGTCAGTGAGTCAGTTGGCAACCCATCTTGTGACAGGGATTTATACCTAATTTAGTGAGTTTATCTATAATTCCAGAGTGGGGGATGGTGTTGAAAGCCTTGGCAAGATCTAGATAGGCTGTGTGACCCACCTTACCCTCGTCTACGGCTTTGGTGACTGCTTCAAAGAAGTCTATCAGGTTTAGGAGACATGATCTGCCTTTTACAAACCCGAACTGGGTGCGGTCCAGAGTTTGGAGATTACCAATTCCTTTGTTTATAAGTTCCATGATGATACATTCCATGGCCTTGCAGACCAGGCTCGTCAGGCTAATGGGGCGGTAGTTCCTGGGCTCCATGGTGGCTCCCCCCTTGTGGAGTGGGATAAGCTTCGCTGTGTGCCATTCAGTGGGCAGAAAGCCTGAGGTGAGGCTATGTTTGAACATGGTACTTAGGTGGGGTGCCAGTTCGTTCTGTAGTTCGTGTAGAACACAGCCTAGGATGTTGTCTGGTCCCATGGATGCTGTGTTCTTGGCTTTGGAGAGTGTGGTTTTTACCTGTGCAGCCGTGATTACAGGAACTTTGCATTCTTCCGGTATAGAGATGGGCTCTTTAGGGGGTGAGAGGGGGGTAAAGTTAGCACTGAACCTATCTGCCAGGCTGTTGGCAATATCAGTTGGGTCTGTATATTTAGTGCCATTGTGCTGTAACTCAGAGCAGATTTGAGTGTTGCCATTGAGATTCTTGACATAGCTATAGAATGCTTTGTGGTTGTCTTTAGAATCAGTGGCAATTTTGTTTCCATAACTAACTTTGGAGGATTTTATCAGGGATCACAGCTTCTTACTGAGGCTGACCAGGGAGCTCCTCCACTCATGGGATTTTACTCTCTTTTGCAACAGTTTCTTCCTTCTGTTGTACAGTTTGTTTATGGCAGGGGATCACTGTATTGGCTTCCTTTTTTTGGAGGATAGCATCTTGGTTCTGTTTGGGATAGCACGATCCATGCACTCGTGTAAGTGCTTATAAAGTGCAATTGTATAGGATTCAGTAGTTGTAAATGTATTGTTCATCTGCATGGGTGTCTTGACATTCACCACTTCTGTCATAAGAAGCATGAGGTTGGATTTGGAGAAATTTTTTACCATGGTTTCCTTAATGGGGGGTGGGGGCAGGATGTGGATATCTAGAGTAATTAGCTTACGGTCGGATCGGACCAATGAGGCGTTGACTTCAAGTGTGGAACACCGGTCACTCATGTTGGTAATGACTAGATCTAGGATATTGTTGACCCTGGTGGGGGTGTGGATAAGTTGATCCAGGGCATTGGAGTTTATGAATTCCAGAAAGCGTTGTGTGAAGGAGTTGGTACATGAGTAGTTTTCCCAGTTAATGGTGGGGTAGTTGAAATCACCCATTATTAGGGTGTTTGGTTGAACCCTAATATTTTCCAGTACATCAAGAAAAGAGGAGTGAGAATCCTGGGGCATGGTGAGGGATTTGTAGCAAGCTACAATTTGGATTGCAGTTTTGCCCAGAGTTAGTTGCACTTGGATAACCTTGGCTGCATTATGCTGAGCAACTAGCCTGGAGGTGTGGATATCCTTAATGAATATGGACACACCTCCACCTTTGGTGTTCCGGTCCAGGTTACACGGCCGAAAAGTGTGGTATGAGTTATAGCCTGGTAGTGCAGGGGTGCTCTCTGGAGCTTTGAATCAGGTCTCAGTCACTGCACAGATATCGATGTTCTCCATTTTAAGGAGTGCCTCGAGTGAGTGCATTTTGAGATTTAGACTTCTAGCATTGAGTAGCATCACCCTCAGTTTTTGCTTGCCTGTTCCTCTTATGGTGGTGAATTTGTCATTTGAACCTTGCCTAAAAAAGGTGCTACAGGGGTGGCAAAAACCTTAGCCAGTATCCGGAATCCCAGGGATGACAGGTGCAGGCCATCTCTGGCAAAGCATCGTGGTCTGTCGACCATGTCATCCCAGGCAGACAGATACTGGATCCCTTTAGAATGACACCAGAAGCTTAGCCAATTGTTGAAGTCAATCATTTTGTCCTTGGGTGATGGCAGAATGCTACTCAGGGCTAGGGTCATTCCCACCTGGGCTACAAGATCGGAGAGCTCTTCCATGTCTCTTTTCATGTAGTCCAGGGAGGTACATCTCAGATCGTTCACACCAACATGGACAGTGACAGAGTCATATTTGGACTTGTTGTGGAGTGACCTGAGTGCGTGAGTTATGTGGTGGATCCTGGCACCCGACCAGCAGCTGACAGTAACCTTCTCCTTGTTTAGCCTGGTGAGTGGGACATCAGTGTGCCTGACTATAGAGTCACCTATGACTAGTGTGTTGGGTACACTGTTTTGGGTACAAGTAAAACAAAAATCGAAAATCCTTTATTAAGTACATAGACAAGCGATCCAAGTAAAACAAAAATAGAGTTACTCTATTTTTGTTTTACTTGGATCGCTTGTCTGCATACTTAATAAAGGATTTTTGACTGGAAACAGACTGTTTGCCTTGCTTGGATTACTTTCGAATACTTAGTAATTCTGTACAATTATATGTTTTTTATTATTTTTTTGACTTAAGATGAGTTTAAGTTCGCTACTTCTACTACTATTGTCTGATCTGATTAATATAGAGTGATTAACTTGAGGTATATGGACTGAAAATCTTGCACACAGAGAAGTTTCTTACACTGTTTTGCCCCCAATAAAACACATTCCTGCTCCTTGTGACATAAACTATTTTCTAGAAAAAAATAACCTTTCCTCCTTTTTACCAGCCTCTTCAGCATTTTTGAAGTTCTGTACCTGGAAAGCAGTTCTGTTAGTGTTGATAAAACTGAGAAAAGAGTTGCAGGCTTTTCTATTTTCCTTTCTTGAGCTTCATCTTCCTACATTTTTTCTAATCCTCATAGTACGAGGAAAATAATTCTTGATTCACTACAAGTCTACAGGCAACTGAGATTTACCAACTGCACTACCATACTCATGTGTGCTAACCTTAACCCTAACCCTACACATTATGTAATTAAAAAAAAACTTTCCCTAACAGTACCAACAATCAAGAAAAAAATGGCACAGAACACCAATCAAGCACACCACTAAATCTATGTCCTAACCTGCGAACACTTGCATATGTGCAATGCTTGCTATAATACAGGTTTGCACATTTTCAAAACCACCACCTTATCAGTCATCCATTCCTTTTCCTGCAGGCTTCTATACACCTAAGGCTTGAAAGCGTGAATTCAACCAAATGTACAGCCACGCATTGGTCTAATCGCTCTTTTATGGTCTCTTATTTGTGTTTCACATATTTGCATTTTCTACCAAATAAATGACAACCAATATGTTATGATTATCAAACTTGCCAGCAAGCATGGGAAAATATACCTGCTTAGTGAAATCCTTCCATTACCTCATATGGCACCTAAATATTACAAGATTTTCACAATCATTTAGTGATTGATATGTCATAGACAAAAAATTAATTGCCTGGACTGAGATGTGCAAGCAGCTGGAGTACTTTACATCAGCAGCCTTCACTGCTTTCCAGGGGAGAGCAGAGCCGGATCATAGTAAAATGGGACTATAAGTTGAGTAATGGCTCAGCTCCCCCACAGTCATACCTATATCCCATTACTTGGTTGTCTCTCCCCAATTACAAGTTAAAAAAATGTTCAAACATGTCAGTGTGCATACTGTTTTCTTTTTCAGCTTTATAATAGTCACAGATTTACATTTAATTTTATTTATTTATGTTATTTATTTCACATTTGCTTATCAGAAAACTCTGACTGAGCTACTTGCCCATTGTCAGCAGACGCCCGGGGAGAAAAGCTCCACAGACAAAAGCAGCATAGTACAATATAATACAACACAGCATAGTACAGTAAAATACAAAACAGCATAGTACAATAAAATACAAAACAGCATAGTACAATATAATACAAAACAGCATAATACAGTAAAATACAAAAAATAGAATAAGACAAAAAATAATAACTTCACTTCATCACTCAATAGTGTACATGTGCCAGAGGAATTGCAACTTAAGTCCACAATATGCACTGGATAGTTCTTGAGATTGTTCCAATTACATATAAATGAGTAGGTTTGGTATTCAGTGAATTATATAGAAAATAATTTTTAGTTTTATGCAGAAATGGATATTTTCAGTGTTTCTATAGCAAGTGAAATTTTGCAGGTTTAACTTAGAGTATTTGATGGGTGAGCTGAGAAAAGAAAATGGCAAATTTTGGCATATACAGTAGTGGAAGAGGGATTGAGGGTGAGGGATAGTAGAGAGGTTGAGGAAAAAAGTGGAGGTAGATATAATGGGGTAAGTGGAGATTGCAAAGAGGGTACAGAAAGAGAGGTGAGTGGTGGAAGTACTTGCTTAAGTTTAGCCAGGGGAGGTACAAGAGCATTGCCAGTTGTTGGTTAGGTGGGTCCTGAGAAGTTTTTTGAACATGACTGAGTTGATGGTTTTAAGGATATATACTGGGGGATGGAGTTCCAAGCTTTGGAGATTTTGTAAGAATATAAAGAGTCTCCATAGCTATTATTGCATTTAGTGACATTTAGTAGGGATTTGTCTGTGGATCTTAGGGTTCTGTGGTTTGAGTATGGTTGAACAAGGTTATGGAGTGCTGGGCAGTTTTCAGGTTTGGTAATGATGATATGTGCAGTGGCTATTTGGTAGAGAGAGAGAGAGAGGAGGTTGGGTAGTTCTAGCCAGTTTAGTTGATGGAGTGCTGTACAGTGGTGGCATATATATATATATATATATATATATATATATATATATATATATATATATATATATAGGGGATTTGTGGTGAATCTGGCTATTTTATTATAGCATACTTCCAATCTGGCTAGGTCTTGTTTTTTTTTTGAGGTTTGTAAAGATTGGTGAGACATATAACAAGGGGGAGAGAAGATTGGCTCTGGCAATGGCCTGCCTGGTGGAGTTGGTTAGGAATTGCTTGGTCCTGTAGATTGTGCTGAGTTTGATATGGGTCTTTTTAATAACTGTTGTGATATGTTTGTCAAATCTAAGGTTACTATCAATGGTTACCCCTAGTAATTTGGTTTGAGGAATGGGTTATATTCTGGTGTTATTGGCTGAGAAGATAGCAAAGGGTGTTGTTGGGCTGATGGGATTTTTGTTGGTGAAGAGAACTAATTTGGTTTTATTGGTGTTTAGAATTGGTTGCTGTATGGAGGGGTAAGATTCTATGTCAGTGAAGGATTTTTGTGTTATTTCTTGTAGTTGTGATAGGGAAGAGGTAGGACATATTAGTGTTGACTCATCTGTATATTGAATTGTGGTTGCCAGGTTGGTTGCTGTATGTAGCTTATTAGTGAAAATTGTAAAAAGAAGTGGACCTAAGATTGATCCTTGTTGGACCCCTACTGTAACGGGCAAGTGGGTGGATAATTAATATTGCCATTTTACAGATTGTTGTTGCTTTGTGAGATAGTTTTGAAACCAAGAGAGAGCTGAGTGAGATAGATTTAATAATGCTAGTGCATTTAGGAATTTCTGATGTGATACTGTGTTGAATGCCTTGGACATATCTAAGAAGATGGATGCAACTTGTTGCCCCTCATTTTTTAGGTGGTTAATAGAGTCAGTGAAGCTTAGTAGGGCAGTAGTTCCACTATGCTTTGGTCTGAAGCCATGCTGGGAGTTTGTAAGTAGATTATTGCAGGTAAGGTAATCCATAAGCTGAGTGTGGATGCATATTTTGAGGATTTTAGATAATGGTGGAAGGATAGCTATTGGTCTGTAGTTTGAAAATTCTGTTGAGACAACACCTTTGTGCAGAGAAATGATATATGAAGTTTTTCAAAGTTTGGGGGCATACTTTTCTCTGACTGATCTATTAATCAAAAGACAGATAGGACAGGTGATGGATTCAGCTGCTAACTTGAGGTACATGTTGGTAATTGATCAATTGTGAGGGTTTGGGGTTTTAGTTTGTGCAATAGTTTTTTTATAGTAGAAGTTTGGGTGGACTTAAGGGAGAAGGCAGTGGAAGTAATTGAGGATGAGTGTGGAATGGATGGTGGGGTTTTGTTTTTATTGTTTAATAGAGATAGAATGCAGTTTGTAAAAAAAGAGTTAAATTGGATGGTTAGGCTATATTTGTTGTTGGAGGTGGTGGTGGATGGAGTTGTAGATTGTCCTGGTTGAAGAAGTTTTTTTTTTATACTGCTCTAGAATTTTGGGGGGTTATTGTGATGGGATTGTTGAATTTGAGTATATTAAGTTCTTTTATCATGTTTGATTTGGAATTTAGATTTGCTTTCTTAGGTGACAGTAAGTTTTGAAAGAGCTTTGTTTTTTTATGGCTGTGGTGTTAAGTCCATGCCTTGTCTTTATCTTTAATAGTTGTTTTGATTCTTTAGTCAGCCATGGAGTATAGTTAGATTTTACACAAACTTTTCTAATAGGAGCTAAAATGTTTAGAATATCAAGGAATTAATTATAGAAGTACTCAATAGCAGAGTCAAGGTGTAGTTGTGATAATGGGGGCCAGTTGCAGTGCTGTGGCAGAGATTTAAAGGTGGTTGCTAAACCGTTTTTATTGCTTCCAATTTGTCTATATATAGTTGATTTTGGGAGGTTTGTTCTGTGTCTAAATAGAAAGGTGGGTGAGTAATCACTTAGGCTGTCTGGGAGACAGCCTGAGTGATAAACTAGAGAAGGTTTATTGGTTAGGGTCCAATTGAGTACTGACTGTTTACCGTTGTGTTTATCCATCCTGTTAGATGAGTTTATAATTTGGGTGTATCCATAGACATTTATGGGATTAGAGAGACTGTCTGAGGAGCAAGTGCACCAATCAGTACTAAAGTCTCCCATAATTATGGTCTCCTGGTTCAATGAAGAGAATGACCAGGATAGTATGTCTTCAATTGTTGAAAGGTTGTTACCAGGAGACTGAGATTATGATCATATGTTTGTTTGGGTTGATTTCTAATTGACAGATTAGCATTTCACTGTTATGTAGGTTGGGGGGGGGTCTGGTTATACTCTTTGAAGTTTCAGGGAATCTTTATATAGAATTGCTACTTCTCCACCACATTTCTTAGTTCTGTCTAGTCTGTGGATGTTGAAGCCAGGAGGAAGGATTTCATTGTCATTAATGTGAGGCTAGAGCCATTGTTCATAGCTATATTGGGAGAGTAAATGGATATGGCTGTGTGGAGTTTGTAGACTTTGTTTACTAGTCTTCTTATGTTCATATTGATGATTAGAATACTGTGGGTAATATGTCTAGGTTAGAGATTTGTACTGGATGGGAGGAGTTTGTTATTAGAGTTGTTTGCTGGGATGGATCAGGGCCAGGGTTTAGGTATATGTCACCACTTAGCTTTAGTTGTGTTTTTTTTTGTGAGGGAGCGGGTGGGGTGGTTTGCGTGGGAGCTTTGTAACCTTAAGGACCAGATTTGGGAGGGGTAGTATTGAAAGGTGTCTATAACAGAAAATATTTGTATTGGATAAATTGAAGAGATTAGGAGCAATAGAGATTGTTTATGTTGTGGCATGGAGTATAGTAGAGTAAGAATTTGTGAGGGGATTGTTGTTTGGTATTATATACTTGTGGTAAGAGGTAAGATGGAGAAAGATGGTAAGTGAGAGGAGTAGGAAGATTTGTACAGAAGAAATTGTTATAAACTAGATGAGAATTTTGTGGGAGGGTGTTTAAAGATATTATGTACATGTGTTATTTGTGGTAGTATGTGGCTTTAATTTGGTGCTATAGTTGTACAGGGAGGTGTACTGGAGATTAGTGGGTTGGACATGTATGTTAATATGGGACTGTAGGGTGTTAATGGGTAGAGATTGGTTACTTGGTTTAACAGGTGTTTACGGCAGGGATTGGTCAATTAGGTTAAGGGGTGTGGTTAGGGTAGGGATTGGTTAATTGGTCTAAGGGGTGTGGTAAAGTTGGGTATAAATGTATTTGGTGTGGGGGTGGGTAGGAATTGGGGGGAGGCTAGGGGAGAGGAGTGAACCCAAGTGTGGTGAGGGTTAATGAAGTGGGAAGAAAAACCAGGCTGAGAGAAGTTGCTAGTAAAAAATCAGTAGACTTAGGTCAGTATCTTTCTGCAGCTAAGAAATCCAGGCTATTCAATTATCTAAAGTACAATGTTTACCTTGTTTAATTTAATTTTTTGCAGAATTCTGTCCCAAAAATCTAAACTGACTGCTGGAGTATGTTTTGTGTGTGGGAGAGTGTCTAAGCAACAAGAGGAGTGGGTGGGGGCCAAAGCACTGTTGTCCACCCTAGGTGTGCATGTCAAAGTAAACTTGCTAGTATTGTTGAATAAAATTCAGCCACAAAATTTACAAAGCAAAACATGTTCTAAGTAAATAAAAGATGGGCAAGAATACATACAATGCCGTAAAGAGAAAATATAGGTTTGGATTTCAGGAGATGTTTGGAGTCTTCAGCCCATTTGAGCTATTATTACCTGTAGAGGGAGCCAAGTGTGAGCAATGTAATCTGGTGGGCTAACTTTGTTGGTGAGCACACCACACAGTGGACAATAGGGGGAAGTTGCTGCTACCTTTTGCAGCAAAAACACTGATAGACATTTGATAAATAAAGCAAAACACCCTCACATTGACTGCAGACAGCATGAACAACAAAAAACTTATTTTCTACTAAAACTCACATTTCTCAAAAATGTATCAGTTAATCCATTAGATTACAAGAGACATGATGAGATTCACAGTGAAGTACTAACTAGTGGCTATGTCAAGGCTGCAGGAATTCTAACGGTAAATGAGTAATGTGTTTGCTAACAGCTTTGGATATCCCACTTAAAGCAAGTGTTCCTTTTCAGGACAGCCCAGGAACACTGTCTGGTGAAGTAATTCAGTCAGTCACATAGTAGACAAACTAAGGCTGGAGGAATCAAACCCTGCACTACAGAAGCAGCTCATTATCAGCTCATTGCCTTACTCATCTGAACTAAGTACCAGACAGACTGCTGTAGCCCCACACATTGAATCCTGTATGCTTGCAAAAAATAAGCTAAATTCAAAATGTATTCATAATTATAAATATTCACATTAAACTCATCTACTCCATGTTGTCTAGTTTATTTACAGCTAAATAATAAACACAATGTCATCATTCAAAAGAACAAGAAAACCAAGAATCGCATCCAAAGAACATAGCACATATGATGATGCTCCTTTTTATTACAATCAATTTTCTTTTTACCAAAACTGGCTTGTAGTCCAGGGGACCATTTGAGGACAGAGATATTCTGCAAAACTGTACACAGATAAATAGACTGGCAGTTGGTGTGGAGGATTTATTCTAGTGCTACCTGTAACTAAGGTACAGAGTTTGACCTTTTCAAGTTACCTACACATTCTCTGCATCTGGTAAAAGAAATGCTTGCTGAGCTCCTCTACCTGTTTGTTTTAGACATCCCATAATATCACTTGCTTGCTGCCTGCAAAAAGGATTTAATTTTGTACATCTATCCTTTGCTGCCTGCAAAAAGAAATCCATCCCAAAATAAGACTGTTTCCTTGCATATATCTGTTGCTACCTACAAGAGAAAAAACATTCAAAAAAAAAAAAGACTGTGCTTTACATCTTGTAAAAGAAATGCACGCTCAGTTAAACCACCTGCTTGCACATCCCATAAGATCAATTGCTTGCTGCTTGCAAAAGGAAATACATTCCAAAAAATCAAAAACAGCACTTCCTCTATATGTTGCTGCTTGCAAATGAAAATCCACACCCCTGAAAAAAAAGCTCCAGGAAAGTGTATTTCATTGGCTCATTGGCTGAAACTCTGAACCAATGAAAGACAGACCGGAAGAATACAGATAGCTGAGCCGAGAGTACAGATTAATATTGTATCTGCAAGGCAAATTTTAAATGTTTTTATAGCATGCAGAGTGTGAAGCATTTAAAGATTTAAAGTATTTTATAGTATACACAGTGTGAAGCATGATGAGTTTTTTTTTAAATGTTCATGGCTGGGCCACCCCAGCCCCCACCCCCAGCCAGCACCAGGCCCTAGGAAGCTGCTTAGGTCACCATGTGCTGGATGTGGCCCTGGAGGAGAGGAAATACTGAAAAGGAAATTTTTCATGCATATGGAATCTTTTTTCAGTCTTCTCTGAAATTCTAAAACAAGAAAATAAAAATATCTTTGCTAAATGCCAGACATTTCAGCAACAAAATCTGACTTAGAAGCTTGCCTTTGCTTGGAGGATGCTGACATAATAAGTATTATTACTGAGCCATTGCTTAAAGATCCAAAAAGCATATTAAGAATTTCAAGCATGACTCCTTTTATTTGTTATAAATCTAAAGAAAAATGTGGCAGTATCTCAGTCGTAAAATAATACCTAAAAGGTGGAAAAAAGAAAGTAACTCAGGACCAGAAACTGATGATGAAATAATTAATATCAGTAGTACTAATATAATATTATAAGGAATCTACTGTATGCTGCCTGTGTCTCATGGAGAGCAAGGGGATTTCTTGTGGAAACTCCAGCATGTAAAAATCAGTGAATGTATGTCATTATAAGGAATTTCTAGTACCAAAACATTGATTAGGGTGAATTATTAAATATTAACTTTTCCCAAATATTAATAGACTATGTTGATCGATACATTTAAAACAAATAGTGAGAAATCCAGATTTGGATGGCAGAATCTTGGATATCAAATTGACAAACTGCGGATGTGTCTGGCCCCCCCCATAGTAATGTTCTCTGTAATTAGCATGAAAATCAAATGAGTTATAAGCAACTCATCCTTCAAAAGCTTTGCCAGTGGTAACAGTGATGTAGTTTGTGACATAAATGGGCTGGAATGCTACCATAAATGTTTCACATAAGGTTGGTCAGGATCTCTGAGTGAGTTCTTAAGTACTGGGTGGTATTCATAGTCATGCACTTCACAGATGTGTAGCACAAATCTGCTAATAGCACTACTATGTCTATATATAAATAAAGCGTGAAGAAGCAGTGCTGGTTTTAGAACTTCTGCTCCCAACGACAAAGCACCCACATTAATTTGAACATCAAAAATGGTACAAAAGGAGAATAAATGAATGCAATGCATATGTACAGAAAGTCACAGATGGTTTCATGTATTCTTGTCAGGAGGCTATGGGCATGAGCCTCCGAGGACCTCTCAAGATTTTCTGCAAGAACATTTCCTGAACTGAGATAGCGTTACTGACCTTCAGCTTATCCAAACTGTTTTAAGGTTTATTTTCTTCTTTGTAAAGCATGCCTTTATATTGACATACTGTTTTGGCTTTTATAAACTTGGAAATGGAGATGATAAGATAGCTAGAAATTGAGGAGAGAAGACAAAGGAAAGTCAAAAGAAACATTAAGAACTCTGAGTAGGAGGTGGGACAGGATTGGTAATACATTTTGGTGAGGATAGACACACATTTTCCATTTTTTAATAGGGGAAGTGGAGAAAAAAATAAGGGCAAAGGGTATAGGAAAGAGGGTTAGGGAAGAGTTAAGGAGTATTTTAAGACAGAAACACAGAACACAGACAAGACAGACAGGAACACTTTGGTGGGTTGACTTTGGGAGGGGAGAGACAAGACATACAAATGACAGACAGACACAAATGAATGATAAGAAAATCTAAGTACAACTTCCACACCAGTCTAGAGGACCTCAAATTTCTTCCATTTTGATGGGCCTTGGGGTAACCCAGTGGTGTGGGGGGGTGTCTAGGCCTCATGTGGCTTAATGACCAGACCTGACTGGGTCAGTGAGTCATGTACCTATTGGAAGAGAGATTGAAATGGTGTGGGCAACCATATCTCTATAACCCTCTCATCCTCAGCCTCAACCAGATCCTGAAACTCATGCTTCTGTCTTCCAAGACTGCCTTAGGTCAGGGGTCCACAAAGGTGGACCCAATGCCCCCATCCTGTGAAGACATCCCTGGGAAGGCAGAGAGAGGTGCTGATCTTTCCCTTACCTAGGAAGCTTGTGGCTGAGCTTTCCTGGGTGCTACTGGACCTGCAGAAAAATTACCATAAACTGGAGAGAAAAAAAGAGAGGGAGAGAAAGAAAGATGGTGATGAAAAGACTCAGAAGTATTAAGAAACAGTTATTTTAATAACAGAAAATTAAGCATTTTACTATTCAGTATTAAAGTGTCATTAAACAGTGTTTTATATCTTGCAGGTAGTGATGGAATGACTTATGGTATTATTTCTTCTTGTGTGTTGTTTTATTCATTTATTTATTTATTGACATTGTTTACCAGGAAAGTCTGACTGGATAATTTGTCTCTTAAACTACCTCAACTGTTATCTTCTTCTTCTCCCATCCCTCAAAAGAGAAACAGCCATGATATTTCTAAAGAAGATGATGATTCTTTGTATTCTGATCTGGCTTATTTGTATCTCAGATTAATTTCCAAACAGGATTTGAGTCAGAAGCTGAAGACTTCTTGAGTGTCCTCATCAAGAGCTGTCTTTTGGTGACACTATTCATAAAATGATGCAGCACTTCAGATGAGAAGGAAAACAGGTATCACACATTCACAAAAGGTATTGTGATTTGATGCGCATGGACTTGCAATTCCACCAGTACTGGATGCCTTGGAAGATAACTTTGAGTCTGCATCTGTTGCACCTGAATCACAGCACCTGCACCTAAAAAACAACTTGGTTTTATAAGTTTCATATTTCCACAAATATTTGTATAAGAATCCCTCCTCCTATGACCCTGTTATGGTCTCAGTGGAATCTGACAAGGCCTCTAAATGTCTGCCATCTTCTAATGTATGATCAAATGATAAGGACAGTAGTGCTATGGATAGAATGGTGTACTCATCTGCCACTCTTGTTTTCTGTGCCATAAATTATCAAACCCACATGACAAGATATCTTGCCTATTTTTGTCTGCATGAATAACTTAATTTCTGATATTCCTAATTCTAATAACAAAAATAATTTAAAGAAAATGCTGAACTCAACCACAGAGGAAGAAAGACATTCCATTAAATGTGGCTATAATGCTACTGATGTCTCATCTAGAGCATTAGCTACTTACTCTGTCCTTGGGAGTTATTCCTGGCTTTGTCTCCAGTTTTTTACCTGAAGATGTTAAGGCTAGACTTTTGGTTTATTCTTTAGAAAAGAAAAGTATCTTCAGAGCAACCTCTGTTGAAATATTCCAACAACCACAGAAAAGGTTGATGATAATTCAAGATTTTAAACAGCTGCTTCTCTTCACCATTAACAAAGTCCAAAAGAACTATCCCTCTAAATCTTGCCTCCTATGATTTTCCTCCAGACTTTTTTGGTTAAATTGGAACTGAATGATGCCTATCTTTACATTCCTCTTCAAACAAATGACAGAAAATTCTTATGAGGGGAATCATTTTCAATTTTCTGCTTTGTTTTTTGTTCTTTCTCTGATCCTAATAGTATTCATAAAATTACTAGCCCCTGTAGTAGCATTCTCCAAATAACTAAGTATCCACATGTACCCTTAAGGAAGATTTCTTGACTAAGGCCACTTCAGTTTAAAAATTCTGCAAGATTTGCAATTCACAATTGGTCTTCTCCTTCATATAGACTTCAACCTAAAGTTGAAGAAAGCCATCATTCAACCTTCTAAAAGGCTAGTGTTTCTGGGATGTCTGCTGGTTACTTCCTATATGGAGGCTTCCATCTCTCTAGAAAAATACAGTTTCTAACATCCAATTTTCTGTCCCTCATAAAGTAAAAAAGACCTCAGCAAGAGAGATACTCAAATACATGACAATGACATACTGATGAATCCTTGTGTTAGACTGCATATGAGGAAGGTTCAGTGGTATCTCAAATTGAACTGGGCACAACATTGCCACCCTTGGTCCTTCCTCACTCTCTCGCCTTTTATGAAGAAAGAACTCCAATAATGGATAAACCAAATAACACTCAATTCAGGTGTTCCCTTTTTGGCTCCTTCTCCCCTTCAGAATGTCTCTCAACAGATGGTTTGGATCTGGTCTGGGGACCTTTTTCTACAGGCATGAAAATCCAAGGAGTTTGGTCCATGCAACACAGGTACAAGCACATACAAACACATAAGCATTAAGGAGATGAAAGCCACAATCTTTGCCCTGCAGACTTTTCACCACTTCTGGTCCCAAGAAATGCTACATGTCCTAACAGATAACACCACAATCATGTGATATATTGACAAATATAGAGAAGCAAAACCGTACCTCCTCTGTAGGCTGGCCATGATTGCTTAGGATAATGCTATTTTTCACAATCTTTTTATCCAAGCAACGTACATCCCATCAGAAAGTAATTTAATGGCAGATTATCTGAGCCAATCCAAGGAAGGCCTTCATGAATGGATGATGAACAGAGAGGTCTTCCTTCAAATTATCCATCAGTGAGGATATATCCAAATAGATCTCCTCACATCTAGTCTGAACAGACAGTTCAGACTATTCAGCTCCAGAGTTCTGTGCAGAGAAACATGAAAAAGGATGCCTTAGCAATCTCAAAGAAAGGGAAGTTCATACATGCCTTCTATCCCTTTCCTCTTATTCCAAATGGTCCCTTTTATTCCAGTGGTCCTTTTGAATATTCAGAAAGAAAATCCAAGCATGCTGCTGATGACCACCCTTTGGTCCAGGCAGCATCGGTTTTCCCTTTTATTCATCTAGCTAAGGACAGTCACCACAAGTTATCCCATAGGGTAGACATGCTCACACAGAAAAATAGTTATCTCATTCTTCTGAACCAGGAAACTCTTAATTTGACAGTTTTGATAATAGATTTCTATTTACTTTCAGGCATCTTTACTCTGAGGGTGTGCTGAAGGTAATAAGGTGAAAACTGTTTTCTATTTGATGCCACAACAGAGAACAGGACCCTTATCAGCTGCTTATTCCCATCATCCTCAAATATTTGTGTAAGTTGCTCAGCTATGGCTTAGCATTCATCTTTATCAAGGGGCATCTGTTAAGCATTTCTACCTGCTTACCTATGGATTTCAATATTTCTTCACTTTATGAGGCCAGACAATTCCCAAAAAGAATCCTTCATATCAGGCCTCCAAGAAAATGCATTACTCTTAGTTGGAACCTGAATTACACGCTGGAAGAAACACCCTCTCACCTCTTGATCCAGCCTCTTCCTTGTCATTAAAGGTCTGTACCCAGAAGACAATCTTTTTGGTGGCAATACAATTTGCTAAAAGGATTTCAAACTTACAGAATCTTATGTGTTATTTATCCTTTCTGTTTTTTCACAAGGACATGGTTAGCCTTTGGATTAATGTCTTTAAAGCAATCTCTTCATCTTGCTATATTTTTTCTAACCATCAAAATTGGGAGGTGGTCATTTATTTACTGGCTATTCAAACACAAATAAGGTTTTATCTGGGCAAAGCAAAGTCCATTAGGAAATCTGTTTCCTTTGAAGGAAAAGATGGACTTTCCAGGTTCTAAACAGACTATCTCCAGTTGAATTTCTCTGACCATATCCTTTTGTCACTCGTTCCATGGAAAAGATCTTCAAAGTAAGGCCAAAGCTTACTCTACTAGAGCTGTTGCCTCTTCTAGAGCTTTTTTGAAGGTCTGGATTCAAGATCCACTTTAAAAGCAGACACTTGGTCATCTATTTGCACCTTTATGAAACATTACATGACTAATGAATTGTCAAGAGCCAGAGCTAGTTTGGCCTGATCCATTTTTCAAGGGACACTGGGCCCAGTTCTATATCTCAAACCTCCTCCCAATCAGCATAAAAGCTTTGGGAATCTTCCCATTTGCCATCAATGCTGCAACAGTAATCATATTAAGGATGTGGTACAGCTGTGTAAGAACTTACCATAACTGTATATGTTTGAATAGATCACTGATACAGTATATGCACCTTCCCTCCTTTGCCCCAAGTTTTTTTATTTTTTTCTTACCTTTCCTTTGGCTGAGGTAGACCTTTATTTTCCCTACCCCCCTCTTTATCCTTTTATAACTGTGACCATTTTACTAAATTACTAACCTCAGATAAATTTTCTCTTAGAGCAAGAAAGCTCTGTAGAGATTCATGCTAATGTGTCCCTTATATGCTAATACATAGTCTTGTGCATATATCATAGGTCAGATGGCATGAGTACATCTAAGTTTTTGTAAACTGTCTGGATGTACTGTATCCACAGTAGGAGACTTCCCATTTGTCAGCAATACAGTAACACTACCTGGTTTAACATCTAATGTTATGGTAAGTTCTTATATCTGTACTTTAGCACCTTTCTGAAATCAGAAAGATGTATAGCAAACTTTGTTATGCACCTTTGATAGCTGTTATGCTTGGGTTTCATGTCACAGCACACACAGCAGCTGCCACAGAACAAAGCTGGAAGTGTTTATACAGCTTCCAAAACTGTAAGACATTTTATATTTTCTCTGTCTTACACACACACAGAACTTTGGCAGCATGAAATATCTTGCAGTTTTTAAAGCTGTCAATTAATCGGAGGAAGACTTTGCTTCTGCTGTCTGTCTGAGTGGCAACACTAAGTGTATTGCAGCTTTCAAAGATAGCTGTAAAACACTTTGAACTTTTACACATTTTTCCTCAGCCTAATTTGTTGTACATTGGACCAGCTAAAGTCCCATGTTCTACAAAGAGTTATGATCCAGTCAGTGATTAAAACTATTTGTTATAATGTTCTCAAAATAAATAAAAAAATAACCTCTCAAACTTCACTGTGAAAGTGAATTTATGGAACCCATTTCTCAGACACACTAACAAACTGGTTATGGCGAGTGTCTGGATCATAATTCTCTATGTTTTAGATTTATTTCTCTTCTTAATGGCAATTAAGTGTGGGAACATTACTTTAGAATTGTTTGGCAACTATTCAGAACTATGTTTCTGTGCAGCTGCCAAATTCATTGGTGAGAACTGCCAGATTACATTTCTTATTTGTGGTGCAATGCACTTTAGTATGAGGAAAATTCTGTCTACTGTGTAATTATGTTAGTAACACTATCATTATTAATATTCAGTGACTTCATAAGCAGGATAGACTGTTTACTTCATCTATCTACTGTAGGTTAACATTTTAAATTATTTTATTCATTGTCTAATTGCTAATCAGCGTTACAGGATGCCAAATTCAGTGAATAAAAACTATAAGAAATATTAACTAACTGTTTTTATTTATGTGGGTAATGAGAGCATAAAAATCCAAGAACAACATTTAATATTTGGGAAAACATTAGTCTATATTAATTGGGTAAAGCCAGCTGTCTTTTCATTTTGATAGATAATCAATTCAGTTTAAATATGATGATTCAAGTGACAATGGCTGCAAATCCTTTATAGGTTCATAAGTTCATAGGAGGTTACTAAGCTAATGGCCCTGGGGCCTTTACAAGCCTACCCATGTAAAAAATCAAATATCCTTATTGACCAAGTTTAGACGGTCTTTCTTAGCAGAACAATACTGTGATTAGTAATGACTACCCCTGTCCATGAGGGATAGAGGTACCACCCCCCCCCGGGATGAATTTACAGTCACTCATACAGTTGTCAAGGTTGCGCTAGAATAAGGACATTGAGGAGCTCTGCTTCACATGGAGTGGGAGGTTATGCCAGAGGACTGGAAATCCCTGGAAGATATATCTGTCTCTTCAGCATGTTCTGTTGATGTCACAGGCAAGGCTGAGATCTCTGGATCGAGTTATTCTTATCCCATTTGATTTGCTGATGTGCAACAATTCCATTAGGGTAGGGTCCGAGACTGCTCTGTAGGCCATGCACAGGTCATCTCTCAGTAGCCTGTATGACACAGAGCATAGTGACAGAGATTTTAGTCTTTCCATGTATGTCATGTTTTGGTGGTCCTGGATTCTCTTGGTAAGAAACCTCTGTCATCTCTCCAGTTGCTGCAGGTGTCTGGCAAGGTACATACATAAGGGAGCATTGTATTCAATTAGTGGTCTGATAAGGGTCGAGTACAGTGGATATGTAACCTCCCTGGTCTTGGATGCTTTTCTTGCCACTACAGACACATGGTGATTGAAGTTTAAATTGCTATCAACCTGTGTTCCCAAGTCTCGCACCACTGAGTTTGTGCTTAGAGGGGTGTTATCTGTATTGTAATTAGCAGGACTACTTCTTTGCCAAAGGGGATAATGAGGCATTTTTTTGCTTCAAGTATTTAGTCCATGAGTTTGGCACCAGTCATTCGTCTGTGTCATCCCTTTCTGTAATATGTTAACATCACTGGGGGACTCTATGATTGCTCCTAGTTTACAGTCATCTGCAAACTTGGTAAGCCACAGGCTATCTACCTTTGTCTGGACTTCAGGGAAATAGATTTCAAATAGTAGAGGGCCCTGCACAGATCCTTATGGTACCCTGCTGGTAACTGGTCTACTAGTGGAGGTGGACTTCCAACTTTGACAGTGTGCATTCTGTCAGTGAGCCAATTTGCTACCTATCTAGTAACGTATGGGTTGATCCCAAGCCGGGAGAGCTTCTCCATGATACCTGAATGTGGGATTGTGTCAAAAGCCTTGGTTAAATCAAGATAGGTGGTATGTACCATTTTGCCCTCATTCAGGGCTTTGGTGACATTCTGAAAGAAGTCCACCAAGTTTAATAATAAGCAAGATCTACCCTTGGCAAAGCCAAACAGGGCTGAATCAAGAGTCTGAAGGTCACTTATGTCCTTGTGGATAAGGTCCATGATGAATCTTCCCAAGGCTTATGGGTCGATAGTTCCCAAGGTCAGTTGATGGACCTTCTTTGTGCAAGGAGATAACTGTTGCTGTTTTCCACTCTGCTGGGTCAAAGACAATTTTCAGACTATGGTTAAAGAGAGTGACGAGGGGTTCTGCGAGGTCTTGTTTTAGATTGTTGAGTAAGCAGCCTGGAATGTTATCTTGTCTCATAGAGGCTGTGTTTTTGGCCTTGGAGAGAGCTTGTATGACCTGTTCTTTGGAGATATTCCATAGAGGGCTGATGTTAAGAAGGATTTAACATATGTCAGATAGGGGGTGAAGTTATCACCATATCTGTTGGCTGGCAAGTTGACAATTTCCTCAGGTTCAGTGTGAGTAGTACCATTTACTATAAGTTTGAAATACAGCTGGGCATTCCCTCTTAGGTTATGGATGTAGCTAAATAATGCCTTGTGATTGTCTTTAGCTAAGGATGATAATTTAGACTCATATCTAGCCTTAAATGACTTACCAAGATATCTAATGTGCTTGTTCAAGCTCTGGAGGGTATTCTTCCTCTTTTGGGTTAATTCCCTCCCATTCTTAGATATCAGTTTCTTTCTTTTGTCGTATAACTTATTTATACTTACAGTCCACCAGGGTGGCTTGCTCTTTCAAGAAAACCTGTTTTTTTCCTATTAGGTATGGCAGAGTCAATGCATTTGTTTTAGTAGCTATATAGGGCAATTGTCTATTCCTCTGCACAGGAGAGATTGTTGTATATGTTAGTAGGGGCTTCAAAATTTTTTATATTACTTAGTAGGCAATAGTTAGCTTTGGAGAAATTGTTCAGTTTTTTTAGTCTTGTGGGGGTGTCAGGTTTGATCTTTTCTTCAAACAAGACAGATTTATGGTCTGACCTTACTAGGGATGGCAGAACACAGGAGGTAGTGCAGTGACCACCCCATGTTGGTGAAGACTAGGTCCAGGACAGCTGAGCCTCTTGTGGGGTTCTGGATCAGCAGTTCCAGGGCATTTGAATAAACAAAGTCCAGAAACCTTGTAGCAATTGTGTTTGTGCTGGTGTAGGTCTCCCAGTCGATGGAAGGATAGTTGAAATTTCCCATGACCAGGGTTTTGGTTGTATGTTGAGTGACCCCTGCAAGTCCAGGTAGGTGTTGTGCTTCTCCTGGTTCATGATTGGGGTCTTGTAGGTAGTGATGATGTGGAAGGGTGTTTTTCCTATAGTTAATTGGACCTGGAGTAGCTCCAGGGAGTCATATTGTTTCACCAGTCTTGAGGTTTATTTGGGTTTGATGAATATGGATACACCTTCAACTTTGGTTCTTTCATGCTCATTTTGGGGTCTGAATGTGTGAAAGGCATTGTAGCCTTGTACGGCTGGGGTGCTCTCAGTGGCCTTGAACCAAGTCTCTGTGGCTACACAAACATCAGCATCTTCCAAAGTGAGGAGTTCTTCCAGGGGAGTGTTTACCATTTAAGCTCTTAGCATTAAACAGCATGACCTTGTGTTTGCTTTTAATAGATTTCTTTACATCAGAAGTTTTGTTATTTTGACATTACCTAAAAAAGGCACTATGGGGGAGGCAAGCATCTTTGCCAGTATTCTAATACCATGAGGAGACAGGTGAAGGTCATCTCTGGCAAAGCAGTGTGGACTGTTGACCATGTCTTCCCAGGCAGACAGATACTGGATCCCCCTGGAGTGACACCAGAAGCTAAGCCAATGATTGAAATCAATCATTTTTGTCTGTATTATGACATCATCCTCAGTGAAGGTAGAATGGTGCTTAAGGCTAGGGTCATACCTGCCTGGGACACACTGTCTGAGAGCTCGGTCAAATCTGTCTTCATATAATCCAGGGAGGTATGTCTCAAGCCACTTACACCAACATGTACTATTACAGAGTCATAATGGTAATTGCTCCTGAGTGACTTGAGTGTGTGCATGATTTGATGGATCTTAGCACCTGAAAGGCAGCTCACAGTGACCTTCTCCTTGTTCAATCTGGTGATGAGGACATCTGTGTGTCCCATTAAGAAGTTGCCTATAACAACAACATTTAGTTCTGAGGTGTTTTGCCTGAGACACTGATACATGTTTTGTTATGTGTGGTGTTGGATTCTGTTTGTGCACCGGTATGTGTATGTTTGTGCTTGGGAGGTCTCTGGTCTTTTGGTAGGCTCTTAGTCAGTACCTCCCCATGTGTGAGTTTGTGTGTCTTGACCTTTTCTTGTGTGAGAGGGAAGATGTGTGTGCTGACTACCTGTTGCATGTCTTGTTTGTTGTATTGTGAGAGGAGTGATTCTAATTTCATGTATAGTTACATCTCTGACATACTGAATTTGTTTAATTGAGAGCAAGCGGTTGTTAGTGCACATAAGGCAATTGCTACATTGCCTTAGGATGCCCATGTCAACCAGGATGGCTGGAGAAATGGTGGGAAACTGTCCATTCATTATGGGAGGTATATATTATAGTGACTCATGGGGATGGCTATGATGGACCTGGATTTGCTTGTAAGACCAACAAGGGAGGCAATCCTGTGGATGTCTTAAGGGTGGAAGACTAAGTTAACACCTTAGAAAGCACAGCTGGATTGCTTGGTGAGTAGCATTGCACAACTGCATTTTTCACAAAGAGACAGTGGAGCCACGAAGGATTCATTAGCAGGTATGAAGGCAACATTTTTGTTTCTAAGTGTTTGTGTCTATACACAGTAGAGCCAAACTCCATTGTGTGGTGTAAGCTACAGGCAAACAATGTGCTTAAATACAAATGCAGTGAAACAGTTGTAACACTAATTGGCCAATGGGAGAGCCCAAAACTGAGCCTTCCACCAGCAGTCCCCAATTCAGATGTGCCCTGGGCTGCACACTTCTGCCTCAAGGGTACAGGAGGGCCTTCCTAATGTGGGATGGCTAGTTTTAGTGCTCACTATATCCAAACAACCTAGATTCAGCAGATCGGAATCTAGCCTATGCTACAGGATACAGCAGCACTAGGATTTCAAAGTGCAGAAAATGACAGTCAAAGCAGCAACAAAAGTAAAAAAACAGAACAGTAATTCAGCAGAAAACAGTTCAAAAAGTGCAATGCAAGCTTTAAATATACTTATTTTTTGTAGATCACAGTGGTTGCCTCTGATTTAGTTTAGATTCTGTCCAAGCCTCTGGCAAAGTTGCCAGACTTAGAGGAGCTCTGCCAAACTGAGTATTTTGTCTTTAAACTGCTATTTTTTTAATTTGCTGAATATTGACTGAAAAAAAAAAAAACGTGCATAATTATTGTATATAAAGTGGATGCCAGCAAACAAAATCATGTTTATCAATGTAATGTACAAAACATTTAGATATTCTCAGTTTGCTGTGATTGAATGCATACTTTGTTAAGTGTCAGTTCATTTTCATATAAACAAAGGAAAAACATTCCCCAATCTAGTCGTGTCAACTTTGCTGCAGGATTGCATAATCCAAATGGCATTTCTGTTACTCCTTATTTCTACGTTAGACAGTAAATAAGCGTAGTTTAATTGTCTGGATTAGTTCCTTGCTGGTGTTTTATCTCTCTCACTGCAACAACAGCTTTAGCTTTAAATTGCTGCATTATAGCATTCTTATAGATGTTTATACAGGGTTTACAGCAGATATTCATGCTTTATTATTAAGTACTTTATTTTATACAGTTTGTTCCTGCTTTCACCGTGGAGCTGACAGCCTGTTGATGTTTACAAAAGCAGCTTGGATT
This sequence comes from Protopterus annectens, assembly GCF_019279795.1. Lineage (NCBI taxonomy): Eukaryota > Metazoa > Chordata > Ceratodontiformes > Protopteridae > Protopterus > Protopterus annectens. Next base: position 654,924,187 of record NC_056726.1, read on the forward strand.
AATCTTTGCTTGTTGGCATTTACAAAAAAATCTGTTTAACCTGTATTTCCTTTTCTATCAGATTATGTCTTGTGGCCTTTTCCTTTTCTAAGAAAATTACACAGCATTCTGGCATTTCAACTTTATAAAGCAACTGTGACAAGAATGAAAACAACAGTTACATTTTCAAGTATTTGCTTAGGCTAATAATCTAGCTGTTGAACTCAGGCTACTCAAGCCTTGGTCTTTTTATGCGTATGAGCAGCCTGTACTAGTATACTTTTATAAAATTATAAAATGATACACAGCAGAAAGAAAGAGCTTTGATCACCACCTCCCCCAATCTCTTATGAAATCAAAGCAAACTTTATAGAACTTTATAGAAACTTTATAGTCTCTGGACGTTGTGGAGGCTAACAAATTCCATTTTTTTTTGTAAAAGGGCACGGAAATTATACTATGAGCCAATAAACATGGTTCTGGATCAGTAAATGTTTAAAATGAAATACAGACAGGTATTCACTGAATCAGATATTGCCATAAGTCATAAAATATTTAGGTTACTTATGTCTTTCTGGGTTGATTGAATTAAATCCTCTTTATGGTTATTGTGGATCAGAAACAAATAAAATCTTTTACATGGAAAAACAGAATATATATATATATATCTAGAGGAACACATTTAATTTGAAGAATAACTTTATCAGGATTTTGGTGTCCATTCTCCTGATTGTGGTATATTTTCATTTAATTGCTAAGTAATTAAATAAACCATTAGGCCTACAAATATATATATATATATATATATATATATATATATATATATATATATATGTAACCTTCCTTGGTAACATATATATGTATACACATAGGTACCATTTAGACTGTCTAACATACCTCTGAACCTCTTAGAGCAAGAAATCTGGACAAAGTCAAAAATAACGGTGGGGGGGGGGGGCAAAGGTTCATAAATAGGAACAGATTTAAATTATTTCTTGTATAAAATTATGAAGTTGTTAGAATAACATAATTTGTGTTAGCATGCATTTTCTAAAGGATATGAAATCTGGCACTCAAATATATGCCATTATTTAATGACATCAGTCCGAAGTGTTTGCCAGAAAACCACAAATTTTATGAGGAAGGGACCAAAACTCTGGACATTCTACAGATATCTGGACAGTTGAGAGGTATGCTATCCAACTGTCAGGTTATTCACTGGGATTTTGCGCAGAAAACATGATCGTAAAATCATTTGGTTTAGTATGAATATTTTTTAATGTGAAATGATCAAATATTGTGGGTTTTGGTGTCTGTTGTGTACGCAATGCTGTGTGTGTGCTTGTGGTGCAATAATGCTTTTTCCAATTACCATTATATGCACTTTACATTTTCTTTGTGTAATTGTTAAGTTAGTATATGAAAGTGCAGGGGGTGTAGGAAGGTGGGGCTTGTTCTTTTTCGACAAATGCTATGTGATGCAGAAAAAACAAGATTTTAGAATTTTTTTTTATCCAGTTCAATTACATGTTTGATTATCCAAACTACCCTAAGTCCCAATTAGTTCAGATAATCAACTCTCTACCGTATTGTTAAGTGATCTGTAGTAATTTTTACCACAAAAGTTATTTTCCTGTCAGGTTATTTTAACAACTTTTCTAAGGTCTGCTAACCACTTATCAGACACTTTTTCTTGGCTGTAATGCAGTCCTGAGTCACCAACTTATTACTATTTTTGTGAGGAAAAGTGTTCTGCCTTTGCATAAACTTGTTGTGGAGGTGTATTTTAGTCAGGCGATATAAGTGACTCTTTTTGGCTCCACTATCTGCCTGTGAGAATTTTTTCATGGCTAAGGCATGGACTTGGGTCCCAGTCATATTCTTGATCTCTTCCTGTATGCCAAAAGAAAAAGTTATGTGAGAAGCTTCAGTCTTAAAGCCAGCTTTTTCCTTGTCTCATATACTGATGGCTCACTCTACTGTGGCCATCCATTGCTCCTCAGACCAATCATTTATTTCTCCTGGCCCCATTGGAGGAAGGCACGTCCTCTCTGGCTGTCCAGTTGTCCTTTTTGGATAAGGGAGAACCACAGGTATCAGCTTTGAGGAATGTATTGGATGGTGCTCTTCACTTAGATACTCTCAGGACCCACTTCCTTGCAGTGGAGACCATCTGTTTAGGACCCACTTCCTCGTGGTGGGGACCATCTGTTTAGGACCCACTTCCTCGCAGTGGGGACCATCTGTTTAGGACCCACTTCCTTGCAGTGGGGACCATCTGTTTAGGACCCACTTCTTTGCAGTGGGGACCATCTGTTTAGGACCCACTACCTCGTGGTGGGGACCATCTGTTTAGGACCCACTTCCTTGTGGGTGGGGACCATCTGTTTAGGACCCACTTCCTTACAGAGGAGACCATCTGTTTAGGACCCACTTCCTCGCAGTGGGGACCATCTGTTTAGGACCCACTTCCTCGCAGTGGGGACCATCTGTTTAGGACCCACTTCCTCACAGTGGGGACCATCTGTTTAGGACCCACTTCCTCGTGGTGGGGACCATCTGTTTAGGACTCACTTCCTCACAGTGGGGACCATCTGTTTAGAACCCACTTCCTTGTGGTGGGGACCATCTGTTTAGCTAGTCCTTTTCTGGTGGTGGTGGGGGTTCTCCCAGAAAAAGGAAGCATAAATATAGACATTTTTCCTCTTTCAAAGCAGATAGCTATCTCGGACTAGTAAAAGGGTTGTTGAGAGCCTTTCAGATTTTGAATGATGATTATCCTTCTCAGAAAAAGAGGAGAAGAATTTCTTGTATATCAGAAAATGACTTCTCATAATCCCAATAAAGATAGTATTATTTGTAACAGGTATATTTGCCTCAACCTGCAGCCATCTCTCCTGTTTTTCCAGCCTTGAAGCATACCTTTTTGGCAGCCAGCACTTTTTCTGACAATCAACCATCTGCTCCAAAAAAGTTTGATTCGTGTTATTTGGCCATTTCTGCTGAGGTTGTTATGGAGGCTGATGAAACTGGGAAATTAATTCAAGGGGAGGGAGGTGTTACCCAGATTTTTCAACCTTCCTTTCTGAAATATAACAGAAACATTTCTTCCCATTCAGGCATACACAACAAGGTTCAGGTAAACAACATTTCAAAAATCAGTGGCAGGGAGGTTCAGAAAAGAAAAGGTAATCCTGCCATGACCAAGGGCAACCTAAAAAATCAGACTGGCTATATGTTTCCTTATGATTTCCCCCTCCTTACACTGTCAGTCCCATAAATATATCCCAGTGTTTAAATCTTCATTGTCTATTCTGGCACCAGGTAACCTCAGACAGTTAGTTGGATTTTGAAAATAATTCTAAAAGGTTACAGCTGGCAGGGGGAGACCCTTCATCATTTTTAAAGGATTCCTCTATGTCTGTCCTATTAAGCTGGCCTGTTCCCTCCTGTTCTGAATCAACCCCTGTCTTCTGGGGGTAATAACACCAGCTCCTTTAGATCAAATAAGAAAAAAAAAATATTCAAGAATTTTTCTTGTGCCAAAGAAAGGAACCAGGATGCCTGTTCTAGACGTTTCTTTTGTAAACCTTTACATAATAATTTAAAATGCTTTTTATGCAGTCTCTATTACCTTTCATTCCTCTTGCCAATTTTCTAGTAACTATGGATTTAAAAGATGATTACCATCACATTCTAATCAAAAGCAATTTCAGATGCTTTGTGCATTTCTGTGTCTGGTTTGTATTTTCAGTTTGCTGTTTTGCCCTTTAGGTTATCTACAACTCTGACAGTGTTTACAAAATTTCTAAGCTCCTATAATAACCCATTGCAGGTTGCAGGGCATCCACATTTTCCCATATTTAAATGATTGCCTTATTTTTCAGATTCCTTCACAGCTTGTTGAGAAACTATGGTTTGGCAGTAAACCTGTTTTTTGGACTAAGATTTCAGATGAAAAGAGAGAAATCTTTTCTCATCCCTTCCCACAAGATAGTGTTTCTGGGATGTTCTATACCTCACATATAAAGGCATTTCTTCATCAAGATAAAGTGAAGATTTACAGGGAACAGTTTCTCATATTTTCAAACCAGAATCCGTATCTGCAAGAAAATATCTCACAATTCTAACTTTGATGGACTCAACTATTCTTATAATCCCTAGCCCAGTCTTTATGTGAGAAAGATTGAATGGTTTATGAAGTCACTGTGGACTCCACGCCAGCATCCTCTTTCAATTCAATTTCCAGTGCTGTGGTTTGTAAACATGGAGTAAAATTGCTGGGTGAATCAGTTGTCTCTCAACCTAGGTCTTCTTCCTCCTTGGAAGCCCCCAATCAGTCTGTACAACAGATGCTTCAGACTTTGCTTGGGGAGCTGTGTCCAAGGGAATGAAAATGCAGGGTCTATGGAAGAAACAGGATAAACAAGACAAGTTAAAACACATAAATGTCATGGAAATTATTGTTCTAATAAATGCTCTCAAATCTCTGAATCATCTTTGGACTCTGATCTCGCCGTTAGTAATCACAGAGAACCACAGTGATATGATACATAAACAAACAAGGGGGAACAAGCTTAGATATGGTAGCCTGAGAGCTACCAGCTCAGCTTATTTTGTCCCACCAGGCTACATTCATTCCATCAGAGCAAAATATTATGGCAGGCAAACTGAGCAGGGCCTGGATATTCTGTCAGGATGGCATTTAATATAATCTTCTACTGTGTTTTTGTTTAAATTAACATATTTTTATTTATTTTATATTTTGCGTTAGTTTACTGGGCTTGTCTGTCTAGGTTTAGTCAAAACCTCTTTTCAGAGGAGGCCAAGGAAGAAAAGCTTCAACATATTACAAACATTTTAAATAGACATTTAGTTCTCCACATAAACAGATATTAAGTAATATACATTAACAATCACACATACATTTGCAAATTAGGTTACTTTCATGTGAAAAAAGGCAACTATTACAATATAAAATATACTTATTCATTAGTAGACATTGAACATTGAGCATTTGAAGAGGTGTATTGTGGATTTCTCAAATAGATAATTGATTATGTGATTAATGTTTATATTGGTGTTGATGGTGATATTCAAAGAAATGGAGGTGAGGAAAGGGAAGGGCAGGGCAGAAAATATTAATACTGTAGTTAAGAGGTGGGGTACAAAGCAGGTATACAGATAATTATATATATAAATATATGACTCTCATAATGTTTATATTAAAAATATAGATGTGGGAGTGAGCAGTGTCATAAAACTATGTATATGGCTGGCAGATGCTACTAAAACTATTTAGGTATTGATGAAGACTGGCTGTGGGGCACAGGGTTCTGAATGAAAATAAATGGTTTGATGATATGGCAGCCTGAAGACAACAGTGGTATTTATCCTAGAGATACAGAAGAACCGATTGATTGATTGATAACTGAAGTTTTAGCTGTGCTTTTGCACTCCGAAAGGATTTCTGTGGTGGTAGGATGAGTTTCACAGTTTAGCTACACTATTAGTATACAGTGGGTCACCTGCAGAATTAGATGATTTGGTTATAGTAATTAGTGATTTTTCTCTATATAGTAAAATTGTATTGCGGAGTAGTGTTCTATTAAGTTGCTAAGAGCTGGGCACTTTTCTAGCTTATAGAGAAATCTTTGTATGGTAGTTAGCTGAGAAATATCTGGGTGATGTGGTAGTCCTAACTAGTTTAATTCTCAGAGGACTAGGCAGTGGGCTGCTCTATTATAGTTTACTGTAAATGTAGCTATTTTGTTATAACATTGCTCGTGTTTGGACAGTTATGAGACTTGAAGGTTAGTGAAGATGGGGCAGCACAGAGGAAAGATTGCAATAAGAAAGTTGAGGCTACATGTCTTCTGGCTATGTTAGTGAGGTATGTTTTTGCACTGTACAATACACCTAGTTTTCTGTGAGTTTTTTTTAACTACATGTGATACATGATGATCGAACTTCAAATGGTCATCTGTGATGACACTGAGTAATTTTGTGTGGTTCACTTATTCTATCATGGTGTGGCTATCAGTGATGATAGTGTTGTTTTGGCAGAGATGTGTTTCAGGGTAAAGAGCAGTATTTTTTTTTTATAGTTTAGTAGTTGTGAATTAATTAGACATATTTCAATCAATAAGAAGGAATGTTTGTGTAAATCTTAAAATTTAGAGAGAGATTTGGCAGAGCAGATTAGGGTGTAGTCTTTGTTATATTGAACTAGAGTAGCATTTTTGTAGTAGTGTAGGGGTCCTTGATAAATATGTTGAAAAGTATATTGCTGAGTATAGATCCTTGTGGGAGCCGATATTTACTGGCAAGAATATGGAGAAATACTTTTTCCATTTCGCTGATTGTACTCTGTTTAAGAGGTAGCTATAGAACCATTTCAGAAGAGATGGTGGACCCTAAGGACAATCGTTTATGTAAGAGTTTCTGGTGGGAGATAATATCAAAAGCTTTTGATAAGTCTGGGAAGATAGTGGAAACTACGCTTCCAGCATATCTATGGGTGTTGACAGTATTAACAAAATTTAGCAAATCAGTAGTTGTGCTGTGATGAGAATGGAAGCCATGTTAGATTGAATACAGTAGCTGGTTATCTATTAAATAGTTAAGAAGTTGCATATGAATACATTTTTGCAATATTTTTGATAGGGGCAATGAAATGGCAATTGGCATATAGTTTAAACGATCTATATTAATTCTACCCTTGTGCAGTGGAATAATGAATGTTTTTTTTGATAGTGAGTGGACTTTATTTTTGGATATGGATTGATTCATCTGACTTGAAATTGGATATGCAGTCGACTCAGATAATATTTTAAGATATTTATTCACTAGATAGATTGTCAGGGGCACTTGTAGGAGGCTTCAGTTTTGTGAGGTATTTTGTGATGGCATCTTTTGCAGCTGGTTGGAAGGAGAAATGTGGAAGAATGTTATTTGATTGAGTAGGGATATCAAGAGCTTGATTAGTTGCCTGGTTGCTTAATGATTGTACTGTCTTTATAAAGTTGGCATTGAATTGGTTGGCTGGGCATTGGCTGTGTAGCTTGTCCTGGGTTTAACAGTTTATCGATTGAAGCCCAAAATAGTTCTAGATTATTAGTGTGTATATTTTGAATGAATGTATAATAGGTTTTATTTTAGCATTATCTTTGTTGTTAAATAGTTATATTACATTTCTTAGTTTTCTTTGTGCTAGTAAAACAGGAATTGTTGTTTTTCTCTAGACCTTCCTGCTTTGTCTCTTTTCTTCATGAGTTATTTTGTTGATATGGATAGCCATGGGACAGAGGTTGCTTTGACTCTTTTTACTTTGACAGAAGCTAATGTGCTTAGAACATGTAGGAGGATTTGATAAAACTCAGAGATGAAGACTCCCAGTTAAGGAAATGTACTGGATTAATAAACATCTTCATGAAATGAAGTAAGTTTTCTTACCAGGCTTAATGATGTTTTTGGGGATGTTGCTTTGGTAATTTATGGTCTCTCTCTTTTTTAATTTATTCAAGTCTTTTGGGTTTACAATACCATGTAACTTATGGTGTAGATTAATAAGTGATCACTTAGGCTGCCTGAGAGTTCCATGAGATGATATTTTATTTGGAGAGGATGTTGGGATCCAATTGAGGGTTAAGTGTCTGGTTGTAGCTTTGTTGTTTCTAGCTGGTGTGGTTATAAGTTGGGTAAACTGTTACAAATGTATATTGTTGGTTGGATTTTCAGATAGCAAAGAGTTTATTTATTAACAAAGCAGGTAAGTGAATTTGCTCTCCTTTGACCTTGTGAGGTCTGCACTTCTATAATCTCTTTGATTTAATATAATTATCTGAGAGGTCAGTATTCTTCTTCTTCTTCTTTCAGCTGCTCCTGTTAGGGGTTGCCACAGCGGATCATCTGTTTCCATTTCTTTCTGTCCTCTGCATCTTGCTCTGTCACACCAGCCACCTGCATGTCCTCAGCACATCTATAAACCTTATCTTAGGCCGTCCTCTTTTCCTGTTACCTGGCAGCTTCATGCTTAGCATCTTTTTCCCAATATACTCTGCATCCCTCCTCAGCACATGTCCAAACCAATGTAATCTTGCCTCTCTGGCTTTGTCTTCAAATCTTCCAACCTGGGCTGACCCTCTAGTATACTTGTTCCTAATCCTGTTCACCCTTGTCACACCCAGTGCAAATCTTAACATCTTTAACTCTGCCACGTCCAGCTCTGACTCCTGCCTTTTTGTCAATGCCACTGTCTCCAACCCATATAACATAACTGGTCTCACTACCCTCTTGTAGACCTTCCCTTTCACTCTTACTGGTACTCGTCTGTCACAAATCACTCCTGACACTCTTCTCCACTCACTCCATCCTGCCTGTGCTCTCTTCTTCACCTCTTTTTCACACTCACCATTACTCTGAACTGTTGATCCCAAGTATTTAAACTCATCCACCTTTGCCACCTCTACTCTCTGCATCCTCACCATTTCTCTATCCTCCCTCTCATTCACACACACATATTCTGTCTTAATTCTGCTGACCTTCATTCCTCATCTCTCTAGAGCATATCTCCACCTCTCCAGGGTCTCCTCCACCTGTTCCCTACTCTCACTACAGATCACAATGTCATCTGCAAGCATCATAGTCCACGGGGACTCCTGTCTGATCTCATCTGTCAACCTGTCCATCACAGCATTACTCAGAGAAAATGTTAACTACTTTGTTCCATCACAAACAAATATAATTTCTTCTAAGAATTTGAAGAAAAACGCTGCTTTTGAAACACATTGATTACATTTGTCATGTAGTTTATGCAACATCAACACACTACTCCTTTCCTTTTCTAAAACACTTATTGTGTTTTTGGTACCACAAATATATTCAAATTGTCATACAAATCAGTATTCACTTAATATGAAAAAATTCCTCCATTTTATTTTGTAGAAGTGATGAAGTCTATTTTTTGTTAAACTACCAACAGTTACTTGGAACATTTTACATATATTTCACTAATACATGAACATTGCTTTGCTTCGGTACAGCTTCTACAGTCATTGCTTTAAACAGTAAATACCCTTCTAAATACATTTCTCTGTATATTGAAAGTAGCAGCATAATGCGTACTGCTATGAAAAAATAATTTACTATTATTCTTTTTCTTAATAATTATACATATAAATTCACTGTATTTTGAATAAAAGTTTTCTTCATTCTGTGTCCAGACACGTCATGACAATTTATATTTTTTATACTGTTGTGCACTGCTATTTGGTTATTTGAATTGTCATAATGGCTAATTATTAATACTTCATTTGGTAGGTAAATTTTTTACTTACACATATAAATCCATCATATTTTGCTTCATTTTAATATTTGACTATTTATAAAATATCTTAATAGCCAAGCACTTATTTTTAGCATGTATATTTTCTCTCTATATTGGTTATTGAAACATCTGACCATCAACAATCTTGATTTTAATAATGCAGTTTTTGTCTCAGAAAAACTAATGTAGGAGTGCAAAAGCTTACTGCATGTCTTATATCTGTAGCATAGTATAGAATGTCAAGAAATAAAGACTGTGTAGGAATACAGAAAGAATTATTGCTACACAGAAGTCTTATCTTGAAAGGTTTCTACATTGCAGGAAGCCTTTGTTATTCAGACATCAATCTACCTTTGAGATTTTCTCTTCATGGGGTCCTTACCTTAGTGGAGGGAATGGTCTCACTGGGGAAGCTGCATGCTAATGTGGTTGTCTGAGTGTGTGGTTAATTATAATTAGCCATGTGACCCCCCTAGGAAATGCTTGCAGTCCCTGAATCACTCAGACAGGTAAATTGCTTTATGCAGGAGGAAATCACTCTTATGGGAGCAGAGGGATGACAGCAAGTGTATGTGTGCATGTGTGTGTGTGTGTGTGTATGTCAGTAGTGACATGAATGAGGTTCAATGAATGTGTGTGTGTGTGTGTGTGTGTGTGTGTGTGTGTGTGTGTGTGTGTGTGTGTGTGTGTGTGTGTGTGTGTGTGTGTGTCTGTGTGTGTCAATCCGCTTGGTCACACTATGGGGGTTAGGTAGGGGATGCAGAGTCTGTGTATGGGTATGTGTGTGTTAGTGTGCTGGAACGTGTGCAGATGTATGGCTGAGTTTCTCCCTGAGTGTGATTGTGTGTGTGTGAGTGTATGCATGGATATCTGATTGTGTGTGTGTGTGTGTGTGTGTGTGTGTGTGTGTGTGTGTGTGTGTGTGTGTGTGCGCACGCGCGCGCGTGTGTTTGTGTGTGCACGCTTGTATGTGTGTGTGTGTGTGTGTGTGTGTGTGTGTGTGTGTGTGTGTGTGTCTGTGTGTGTGTGTGTGTGTGTGTGTGTGTCTGTGTCTGCTTGTGAGTACATACATGGGTGTATAAATGTGTATGTATGAGAATGTGTATGTAGTTGGCTGTCTTTGCTTTACTCTATCAGATATATTACAAAGCCTTTTGTAAATGCCAGGAACTGTATATATTATTACCCATGTTGGGAAATTAGCATGGGTTAAGAGGAACTCGTTGAATCCTAGACCACTTTTTTTAATTAGTTTTTTTTTTTCAAAGTTCACTACATTGTAAAGTGTTTTAACACTTATGCTGTGCTGTGCTTTGGTTGTCAGATAAAAAGGAAAAAATTATTTTATACTTTTTTTTACAACTTTTCCCTTTTTTCTGAGTTTTTCTATAACCAGAGTAAGTATATTTACAGACTGGGGATTGGGGGGCAGAACACTCATAGTATGTGCAGGGAGGCTTCCCCATGCCCCATATAAATGATTGTTTTATAAAGTGTGGCACTTTTTTGTAGTAAGTCATAGAGAGACTGACTACATGTTGAGCTATATGATTTAAGTTTTTCGCTTCTCAGCTGAACAAGGTACTATAAATCACAGTAAATCCATGTTATGTACATTATTATCTAATTATGATATAGTATGATCATTAATGTGAGTTGTATGCGCCCCAGAATCACACTGTACAAATCATTTTATCATGTAAATATTTCTGAAAATATTATTATGCACAGTCACTTCTTTTCACTGCATTATTGTCTGTGTTGTACTCATTCAACTGCCTTCATCCTGGTGAGCATTAAATTTTCTTCTCTTCTGTTAACCTATAATATTGTCTACATTTTTTTCTGTTGTCTGTTGTTTCTCAGGCAAATGCATAATTCACCCTTGTGACCATTTGTTGTGTACAGACCCAATATACATTTATTTATTTTTATTTATTTAACATTTATTGACCGGGAATGTCCGACTAGGTTCCACAGAGCCTGTTTTCAGCAGAGGCCCGGGGAGAAATGCTCCAGATGCATGTCTTTGTCTTTGTGAGATGTCTTTGTCTTTGTGAGATGATGCATGTCTTTGTCTTTCTTTGTCTTTGTGAGATGACAGAAACCAGCTTATTGATACAGTGTGTCTTTTATTGGCAGTGGCAAAAGTTCAACTGGTGCACGTGGAAATTTAATCAGTACCATGATTTCAAGAAACCAATTACTGTAGGGCTGGTGGCATGAAAGAGAAAGTGGGGTATTCCATCACAGGTAACCGAATTTAAAATACATTTATTTTTCTTTTGATTTCATAGTACCTCATTTCTTTTCACTCTGGCAGTTACTGCAAAGGATTAAGGTTATGATCTGTTCAGGAGCTGATTCCTGTAGCACAACTTTTGACTTCCTCAGCCTCCATTTGCCTACTGTATGACTTTGAGCAAGAAACATAATCAGACACTGCTTTGGGGCATTTGAAAATTGGGCTTAGCTCTTCAATGGTCTCCTATACTGCATACCTAGTAACTAATTATGACCAGTAAAGTTTGTTGAATGTATAACATTAGATACATACAGCCACTGTACTTCTCAAATTAGATGAAAGGCAAACTAAAAGCTTGAGTTTTTCTGAGAAATGTCTGATCTTAGGCTAAGAGATAGTACATTGGAGACACCTGCATTTGATATCAAGTCTTGTTTCTTCTTCTCCTGATGCGAGTTTCATAAACATTGCTATTCAGTCATTCATTCACTGTTTATTAGATATTGAGCAACCAGTTTGTTTTAAATGATACTGCAAGAAATTGAATATGTATTCTTACATTGAGCTGTTTTATTGCGGTTTTGTTTTCCTGTAATGTAAAATAAGCTTTTCCAAATTATATATGACTGAAGGGGAAAAAACTAGTGTGCAAACAATGCAACCTCTGGTGAAGTGTTATATAAATGCTTACATAAATTTCTGGGGTCATATTATAGATTCTGGCTTTCTCTTAAGAGAAAATGTTCCCAATGTTTGAGATGTATGCTGTATTGCTTTGGGGAAATTTATTTTGTCATGCATTATTTCATGTTCTGAGATTACTGCCACTAACAGGCAGGTCACCATCATGCTGGCATTTTGATTACTAAATGTTTTAAAATTCTCACCTATTAAGCATTCTTTCTCAGGTAGGTAGATATCACAATGCCAATAAAAAAGGGGTGGAGCCTGTCTTGCTACCATAACCATGATAAAATATGTTCATTGCAACCTGAGCATTGCAAGAAAAGCTGCGTGAGGGTAGTGGGAATGAGTGAGTGGAAGGCTGATACCAACTCATCTGTCCTAGAAGGGTAGCTGATTTTGTTCTGCGGCTGAAGTAGCAGACAGTCCATTGGCTGGCAATGTGTGCTAAGCCTGCCAAGCACTATAGCCAGATTTAGTACATGTGTGGAAACACACACACACACACACACACACACACACACACACACACACACACACACACACACACACACACACACACACACACACACACACTTGGATCTCCATACACTTGGATTGGCATTGCACACATGTGAAGGCATCTGAGGAGGGTTTGGGAGCCAAAATGTTAAAGTCCTGCAAGGATGATGGGCTGTCCACTGGTCAGCACTCACTCATGCTATCAGCCAAATGAAGAAATGATGGTTGAATTACTCGGCCAGCCAATGAGCAGAGGGAGAGGGTTGTTATCAGGCACACAGGTAAAAACAGCATTATAAAATGTAACTGAATCGGTTTTATTGTAGTTTTTATTTCCAGAGCATGTGTTCATCTGGTGTCTGTTTATTAAAAGCAAGAATATAATTTATTTTAGTGTGGAAGAAATAGCCAGGGAATTGTTATGGCTAGGCTTGTATAGGCCTTAGCGCTGATAGCCTAGTACCAACCTATGAAACTAATCCTTTCAGTCTTAATACCTAGTCAAGCCAAATTAAAATGAAGTTAATAAGCAAATGTTTATGACCAAGGTACATGCCTTTGGCTGGGATTTATGAATGATGTATGTTGTCAGGCAGAGTGTAGCACCTAACATAAGCTTAAAGATGGTTAGTGCAAGTCATAGAATTAATACATTTGGTCAGTGTGATGCTTTATACTGTTTATGAATGTAACAGCCTTCACTGCTACATACCCACTTAGTACACAAGTTAGCAAATGCCCCCTAGGTATATAATATAAGCAATTCTATACTGATATCTAAATGTTTGTAGCATTCAGCAGTGGCCAGCTGTATGCCTTAAGAGGTGTGTGAAACCACATCATTGACCCATGTCACATAGGACATCATTAAAATGTATCACAGAGGGCTGAAAATGTGGAAATCAACATACCCTGTCACCATAACCTGTCAATAATGGGGCCAATTTAATGCTGTGTCATGGAACGACTCCTTTTTTTCTCATTTGGAAAGATTGTCTCCAGTGTCCGGTTCATCAAAAATGCACATGACAGCAAACTTGGGAGCAGGATTTTCAGACCTAGCGGTACCTCTTCCCTTCAAATAGTAATTAACATTAAACATGAGAAGTACCTTGCCTTTAGTTTCATAAATGTAGCATTTGGCATCCCAACCACACAAGTCTTTTATACTCTTGATGGGTATTACCTAAAAGTTAAGAAAATAGTAAAAGACCTTGGATTCCTTGCAGAACATGATCTTTTATTTAATACCCACATAGCTGATATAATTTGCAAAGCATATTGAGTTGCCTACCTGATCCTCTGTGTGGCTGACAGCCCTGAGAGAGAAATAGGTTTCCCCATTTATGCTCCTCTTATCAGATCACTTATAGAATACTGTACCTGTTCTGAAACATATCATACACCATTTGGTGCAATTAAAGAATACTCAAAGAATTGCTTACATAGAGAACTGAAAAGCTTCAAGGCTTGTCTTATCTTAAAAGACTACATCTCACTGTCTTCTTTGTATCTTATCAGCTTCTTAGAAGAGACTAGTGCCTATTATACAGAAAATTAAAGAACATCTTGCTGTTTTGAAACCCTTTGCTTAAATTACTCCCATGCTAACCTGAGTATGAAGGGATATTCAGCCTTCTTTTTAAACAAGAAGCATCTTTATTAAGTTATCATGTAAGAGATCGGCAATAAAACATTTATATTAATGAAAACAAACCATACTGACATAATTTTAGTTGCAAACATTATACATCACAAACCATATTGACATAATTGTAGTTGTAAACATTATACATCACTTATAATCTATCCAGTCATCGCCAGTCAAACAAGACATAGCTCATTCAAACCTTGTCTTCATTTAAATCTCGTTCCTCCTTTGCATGGATTGTTCCCACAATTCCCATTTTTTCCTATGTAATTTGCTGCTACCCTTTTCTAAAGATCACAGTTCCAGTTGTTTTACCTGTGTTACTATATTCACTACTTCTAGTAATGTTGGTGTGACTTTGTTGTTCATTTTCTAGTAACTGCTTTTTTGGCAGCCACAATAATTAGACTCAGCAAGGCCTTATGTCTAGGCAATTCTGATTCTGTATCATAGCTCAAAAAATAATTACAATAGTTACACCAACTTGTTCACCCAGTATCTCTGAGAGAGCAGTCTGCTGGGAATCATTAAAGTCTACCAATTCATTACACTCCCAGAAAATATGTACCGAGTTACCTCTTTCTTCCCCATTACACCTCTAACATTTGCTGTCTACCTGAGGAAAAATTCTTATGTATAAACTTCCTAGCAAAGATCCTAAATCTTATAGACTTTGTTGCACAATTGGGAGACATACATATACCCTCCCCCATTGTTCCTATGTGAATTGTTTATCCAGTCTCTCTTCCCAATCCTTCCTAACATCCTCTGATTGATTCTTATAGTTATCATGCAATATTTTGTATGCTCTACTAATTATTCCTTTTCTAACAGCAACTTCTGTTTTAGATTCTACTAAAAACTCTACCAGTGCTGATCTTTCACGTAGGATCCCCCTATTTCTTTCTCTTTGCATATACTCCAATATCAATCCTTGATAGAGAAGGTAATCTCTATCCTGCAGCCCAAGTAAATTCCTGGCCTTTTCCCATGCTATTACCTTTCCCTCCCTAATTATTTGCTCCTAATACCTTTGTTCTTTGACCAGTTTTCTTCAATAAATTCCAGCCCCCTTTTGCCTATTGTTTGTATCCCTAATTGCAGTCATCCCTATCGGCAGAATCTCTTTCTCCATCCCCATATTGGCTTAGTTTTTCGAATACTTTCTGCTACTTTATGAATATAATATTCAGCATGGTTATTGTTATTCTCCTTAAGGGTCTGCATCCAAAATCCCAGTCTCTCCTTGTTTCTTGAGCTTTCCCTGTGTTTCGTCACTATCCCTTTCCACTTTGAATCATAGGTTTCTGCTTGTGCTTTGTATAGGAGCCTTAACTATGTAGCTCTGAAATATCCCTTCAAATTGGTAATCCCAAACTGCCTTGTTGAATTGGAAGAATCACCTTATCCCACTTGGGTCTTGCCGTCTTCCCCTCCCAGATAAAATCCTTCAGCTCTTTATTATTTGCTATCCACAACTTCTCCTCTGGCTACTAAATATATGCCTGACCTGTGTATAAAACTAAAGGGACTAAAAACATTTTAACTGCTAGTAACTTGCTATCTATATCCTTATAAATGAGCTTCCAATTTTTCAGTTTTTGTATTATCTTTTTTTTAGTCTCCTCCCACATATCCTTAGCTGCCACACCACCATCTTTTGTAATCCATACTCCTAAGTTCTTCATTTTATCATGTCCAATAAATATGGATATTGCTGAACCAGTTTGTGCATGGGTGCATAATTTACAACTATTGCCTTTGTTTTAGCTTCATTAATTTTGTATTCCGAAAATATTTTAAACTGTCTCAAAATGTTCCACAACACTAAAATGTCATTTTCTGGTTTTATCAGGTATAAAATAATATTGTCTTCAAATAGAGCCAGCTTTTCTTGACTACCATACCAATTATATCCTTGAATTTCTGAATCTCTTATTTTCTTTGCCAATGGTTCTCTATATAGTGAAAATAACAATGTGGAAAGAGGACATCCCTGCCTGGTTCCTCTGCTCTAGCAGATGTTATCATAGAGGAACCCGCTCACTTGAATTTTTGACTCTGATTCCTCATATGTCCTCCTAATCAGCATTATAATTTTATCAGGGAATGCAAATGCTTCCAATGCCCTGCTCATAAACTCCCAGATTTCTCTGTCAAATGCTTTCTGTGCATCAAGACCCACCATCAGCATGGTATTTTCTTATATTCAGCTTCCCTTTGGATATCAATGTTCTGTTAATGTGGTCAAATGTTTGCAGCCCCTAAACAAAACCACACTGATCCATTTCTATTAGTTTTGGCATCACCTTTGCCATTCGTTTAGCCAATATAGACATAAATATTTTGTAGTCATAGTTTAGGATTGAAATGGGCCTGTATGAAGCTGGATCTGATGAGTCTTTACCCTCTTTAGGTATTACAGCCACTATCGCTTTCTTCCAGGATGTTGGTGCTTCTCTTCCTCTTAAAATACTGTTAAACAAAACTCACCAAATCTTTATCAGTTTATTAATATTTATTAAGGCTGAAAATCCACAATGACTCAAGCAACAGAAAGTATAAAGGGTTGTCACCAATCTTAGGGAGCCAATAACAAGGAATATAACAAAAGATCCTGTAGAGTTACTAGAAATATTTCAGAAATTTAATGAAAGTCTGTATAAAGCACAGAAATATGGAGATCAAGAAAAGGTACAAATAGAAATGTTTATGGAAAAATTAAATATCCCAAGGTTAGATGCAGATGAGGCTCAATTACTAATAGTTAGGATATGAGAAAATGAGATAAAATAACAGATCAACAGGAAAGTCCCCCAGGAACAGATGGAATTCCTGAAGTTTGAAGCTAGGAGGAAAAAAAAATATCAACCATACCTTTATATGCATTAATTTCATATTTCAAAGATTTCCATGTGTATAGAATGAATCCTCCTCTCAATTAAACTTGGGCCATCAATTCATACCTTCAAATAGGAACTGAATAACTACATAAATACCTACAAGTTCCACTGAGGGGTCAGCACCTCAATGTCATCAGTGACCACTGGACTTTGAACTTGTCCATCAAACCTATGAAACTGTGAACCTACATCGGGGATTGTGGGATATGTGGGAAGGATCATATCAGGGATTGCTAGATATGCAGAAAAGAACACATCAGGTGGTGTGGGATAAGTGAAGCAGGACATATTGTGGAGCACTGAATATGTGCAATAAGAATTTGGGAATTTGTGATGGCAACTGGTACTCTTCTTTGTACTAGGACAGCTGGCAGATACACACACACACACACACACACACACACACACACACACACACACACACACACACACCCTGATTGCAGCATTGCATAAATACATGCTTGGGATGCATATATACACCCAGCTATCATTCCATGTAATCTGAAGTGTGGTCTCAGCAATATAGCAGATGAGCTAAAATACAGATGGCTTCTGGAATGGCGTAGTTATATAGTGGCATCCAAGGAGAGAATCAATCCATTCATCCATCCTCATCCCCTTTCCCATTTTGCACATGGGGTCAGGGTGTCACTTCTGCAGAGACAATCATCTTGAGCCAAGTATGTCTAGGGTACCAAAGACTTGTCTGGCTACTGATGGTTTCCACTGTGAAGTGGAAGGGTATTCTATGCATACATGGAATCATCATTAATCCCATCCTATGCTTTCTTCTAAGTCAGAAGGACTAGATTATGCATTTTAGGAGTCTTCCCATTTACCTTATGAGTCAGGGTCAGAGGAGAATATTTTATCTGACTCTCCTGTTGAGGAGATTTCAATTTTGGTATTATTTCAAAAATGAAGCAGTTTTTTAAATGGAAGGGAAGAGAGATCTTATAGACACAATGTATTATGACATTGTTAAGTCCAGATTTTTCTAAACCTCTGGCAATACCTTCAGTACTTGGGGCTTTGGAGGATGTGTCTAATTCTGCCTGTGGTTCACCAGATGCCTAGTACCCTGGTCCTAAGAAGCCTAATATGCTATATAAATTGCCTGAGTCTCATAAATATCTGTTTGGGAATATAGCAGCCAAACATGCTCTGATTTCTATTGACAAAGATTATATCTTTAAGGCCTTGGTGTCTTTCAGTCCTGTCTTTAATGAAAACAAACAGCAGGACATTTGACAAATGTGGGAAGAAAGTAGATGCTTCTTCACCCTTACCATCAGAGCAGTCAAATACCAGACTATATGGCCAAGTACATCTTTCCTATTTTCACAGATAATGCAACAAAAGATTTCTAACCTGCCTGCTTCTGACTCAAATCTTTCCTGTCAAACCTAGTGTGTCCTGCTTCACAGGTTGAAAGCATTCAGTGAAGTGCTGCTATGATGCAGTAGCACTGCCACAGCATCCATTATGCAAAGACATGCTTGACTCAGTTTACAGAGTTTCCTAGAAGATATTGAATCCCAAATTTTGAATGCTCATTTGCAAAAAGACTTCCTTTTAGTAGTTTTCAGATGAGGTCCTTAAGCCCAAATAATAAATATAACATAAACTATCCCTCTAAACCCAGACTTATTTTTCAGGAAACCTTTCAAAATTGGTCAACAAAAGTTAAAGAGCAGCAATATAGAAAGAAATGGCAAGAGGACCTCAAGAAGATGGGAAATGGCCTGCAGGGATCTTCCCAAATCAAAGGATTGCATGGCTACCTAAACACTGCTTCCCCTTCACTCACTTCATCCCATCCAACCCCACAAAACAGAAGACAATCTGTCTCTTTTCTTGCACTTCTGGAAACAAATAACCACCAATTCTTGGATACTAAAAATAATTCAAAATGGTTACAAATTGCAGTAAGCTTCCATTCCTCTAAGATCAGGAATCTCTCTTCCTCTAAAAACAGATATTTCTGTTTCCTCAGATTGTCTCAATGTGGTATCACAAGCTGTTATAGAATCCATCCCTCCTTCCCAGCAGGGAAAAAATCTTTTACTGCAGGATTTGTCTTGTACTCGAAAAAGAAGGCAAATGGAGACTAGGTCTGGAACTTTCTGTTCTGAATACTTTTCTAGTCATTCAAAGGTTCAGGATGGTAACTCAAAAGTTCCTATTTTCCTGTTTGTCCCTTCCATTCTTTTTTTAGTAGCTTTAGACCTTATGGATCCATATTACCATGTTCAAATTCACAAAGATTTCAGATGTTACTTAAGATTTTATTTTTGTCGGAGTTACATTTTTAATTTACATCCTTACCTTTTGGACTTTCTAAAGCCCAACTCTATTTGCAAAATGCATATTTCCAGTCGTTGACTTCTGCAGACTTCAAGGAATGCATACTTACCCTTACCTGGAATCGTTGCCTACCAGAGCAGATTCTGCTCAAGAATTTCAGGCATCCCTCCTTTTTGCTATAAACTTATTTCAAAAGCTAAGTTTTAAACTAAACTTGGAGAAGTCTTTCATAGATCCATCTCAGTTTGACATTACTCGGATGCTTCTTGAACACCTCTGTCATGATAGCATACGTC
The DNA here is from genome assembly GCF_019279795.1 of Protopterus annectens. Classification (NCBI taxonomy): domain Eukaryota; kingdom Metazoa; phylum Chordata; order Ceratodontiformes; family Protopteridae; genus Protopterus; species Protopterus annectens. Next base: position 654,944,081 of record NC_056726.1, read on the forward strand.
CCTCCAGAGAAACTTTCCTTTTACCACTTACATTTCTTAGACCTGGCTCACCAATCCATTTCCACAGTAAGAGAGTTTCTTAGAATTATAGGCTACATGGCATCGACTATTCTTATTGTCTCTTTAGCCAGTCTTCACATGACAAAAGATCAGTTGTTCATCAAATCTGTTTGGACTCAACACCATCATCACCTGTCCTTTCCTGTCCCAGTTCTGAAAGTCATCAAAGAGGAACTCCTACCACAGACAATTCAAATCCAATTATTTCTCAAACTCCCCTTCCCCATTTCAAATCAGTCTGTAATAATAGACACCTCAGACTTCCCCTGTGGAGTAGTTTCCAAAGGGATAAAAGTTCAGGATCCCTATTTCAGGCAAAAATAAAACACATTCCATCCATCCATCCATCCATCCATCCATCCATCCATCCATTCATCCATCCATCCATCCACAACCCCTTTTCCCATTTTTTGCACATGTTGTCAGGGTGTCACTTCAACAGTGACAATCATCTAGAACCAAGGTTTACACTGCCAGGTGGCTAGCCCAGCCACAGTGACTTTTCTACACCACACGCTCACATGCACACTCACATCTCTGGTCAATTTAAAGTGTCCAATCCAGGCTACTGCATGTCTTTGAAATGTGGGAGGAAACCAAAGCACTCAGAGGACACCCATGTGAATACAGCGAGGATTGAACCAGGGAACCTCTGAGGTGATAAAAACTATTCACTGTGCCACCACTTAGAAAAAACATCAACCTCAAAGAAATAATTGCTTGATAAAGATTTTAAAAACATTGATTCATCTGTGGACTCCTGGACCATTACTGGTAATTTCCGACAGCACCACAGTGATGTGGTACACAGACATGGTGAAAATAGGTCTTATGCCCTGTGCAGACTAGCACTGATTGCCTGGGAGGTGGTAACTCAGCATAATCTCTTCCTTTAGGCAACCTATAACCATCAATGCAGCAAAGCAGAACACTATTCCAGACTGTATTATCAGATCCAGGAGAGACCTTCACAAATCGATCTTATACCAAGATGTCTTCCAGGAGATTGTCCACCTGTTGGAAACTCCTTATGTAGAGTAGATCTATTTGCCTCCATTCACAGTAGACTATTACAGAAGTTCTGTGCCAGGATTCCTTGCAAACAGGCCTGGAAAATAGACACCCTTTCTTTCCCATGGACAGACATGTTCTTGTGTGCCATTTTCCCCTTTCCACTGTTTGCGAGAATCTTACTAAAGATCAAAAATGACTCTCTCAAGGTATTGCTAGTAACTCCTTTTTGCCTCAGGAAAGTTTAATTCTTTTCTCATAAATGTAGTCAGGGGCAATTACCAAAACTTTCTCAGAAAGTTGAACTGACACAGGACATGGGATTTCGTATTCACCTCAATATTCTGAACCTACACCTGACTGTTTGGATGATAGTTTTTGTTATTTTATCCTATTCAAGCACCACTTTTCAGACAATGTGCACCAGGTATTATAGTAGGCTAGAAAATCTGCTTCTAGAAAATCATATTTAGCCAACTAGAAGAAATTATCTAGTTGGTGCTGCAGCAGAAACTAGGACCCCACTGAGTCAGGGGTTCCTTTGGTACTCTATTACCCATGTGAATTGGTCAGACCTGGCCTGACTTACATTTCTGTTCTTCTCAACCACTTCTTATGTCACACACACATACAATCACATGCACATGCACACTCACACGCACATACATACACACACACACAGACTTACACACACACACACACACACACACACACACACACACACACACACACACACACACACACACACACACACACACACACACACACACACACACACACACACACACACACACACACTCCAGTTACAACACAAAGCAACCTGACACAATCACTTCTCCCTCTGATGTTTGTAAAGATACCCAAGTACATACAATAAAGTCTTATAGAGCTTTATCTTTTATTTAGTTTATTTGGTGTTTGATGTTTATGAACTGGGTAAGAGAGTTGGACTAAAGACTACTTTTAGTAGCAACCCAGGTCAAGTTGGCAATGACAATACACATACAAAATGGAAAATATGCAAACAGATTAAAGAATACATATGGCATAAGGTATACTGAATGAATGAAGAATATGCAATATATTACACAGTAGTTGCATCTAAAGATGGTATTAGACATATACAAAACAAAAAAGAAGAATTAAAAAATCAAGTGTGAGTCACTTATTTTGAGAGGTGTAATAACATAATAATATAATACATTCATAACATTCAATAACTATTTGCAATATTTACATTCAGCCTGACATAAAGGATTTAGATAATAACATATGTAGATAAATAATAACTTATATATATATATATATATATATATATATATATATATATATGGGTCCATATGACTACATCGACAAGTCATAACATCGACATTCAGTACACCGACACGAAATCACCGACAGATGAAATAACCGAAATCCCACTTCACCGACATTCACAAGTTCGACAACAAAGCAGTCAGGTAGGTGAAGTGTGCGTTAGTGTCGGAGCTTGGGCTAGGGGTGGGTAAGTGAGTTAGGGTTAGGGTGCAGGTAGGTGAAGTGTGCGTTAGTGTCGGAGCTTGGGCTAGGGGTGGGTAAGTGAGTTAGGGTTAGGGTGCAGGTAGGTGAAGTGTGCGTTAGTGTCGGAGCTTGGGCTTGGGGTGGGTAAGTGAGTTAGGGTTAGGGTGCAGGTAGGTGAAGTGCGCGATAGTGTCGGACCTTAGGGTTAGGGTTTGGGTCAGGGCTAGTGTGTATGCTATGTAGTGTAGTGTGTTGAAGTAGACCCGGTTTAGTACGTGTAGGAGTTTTGTGCAGTGGTTAGGGGCATTTACTTAGTGACTGCTTCGTTGTCGAACTTGTGAATGTCGGTGAAGTGGGATTTCGGTTATTTAATCGGTCGGTGATTTCGTGTCGGTGTACTGACTGTCGATGTTATGACTTGTCGATGTAGTCATATGGATCCATATATATATATATATATATATATATATATATATATATATATATATATATATATATATATGCGTGTTTTTTAGGAAGAGTTTGGTTCCATCTGTAAGGTATCAATCAAATTCAAAACTTTTCTCCATGGACTATTAACCAATGGCTTAGGAAAAGTTCTTAGCTCTTTAGTTCTTTTCTCCATTAGTATGCATTTCTTCAGTGAAGATAGGAATTCCTCAATTGTGGGTGCTACATTAGAATTCCATCTTCTGGTTATACATTTTCTAGCTATTGCTAACATAGTCCACAACAAATACAGGCCATCTTTCTTCATATGAATACTATTAACTGCATTCAATAAAATTATAGACTTTGTCAAAACAAATATATCTGTATAGATAGCTTGAAGAAATTTGTTAATCTCATTCCAATATGGTTTAATATTAGTACAGTCAGCATTAGTAGCCAGGTGACATCTCCAACATAACTTGTTGTTTGAAGGGTTCATTTTTGAAAGTTTCTCAGGTGTCAAAAAGGATCTGTGTAGAAATTTCCAATGGAAAATCCTCCAGAATTGTGAATAGGAAGTTAGTTTAACTGAAAATAAAAAGTTTGTTTTGTCTTCCATTGATAATGATACTTGAAACCCTTTAGTTAGATATTGCCAGTAAGAATCATTAGGAGCCATTTTATAGACAATTAAAGACATATATAGATATGATAGTTGATTCTTAATATTGATATTATTATATAGGATTTCAAAAATCCAGTTTATAATTTTTGGTAAGGTTTTGAAGGATGAGTTCCGTACTACTCTGTATAGATCCTTAGTGTATGCTTTGACACTCTGAAGAACTAACCAGTCATTAGGAGATAGGCCATAGGTTGACAATATAATTTGTGTGTTCAAAGCTTGTTGGTTTTCTATACATTGCAACCAGCAAAATAAGTTACTATTCTCCCATGATCCAAACATTCTCTCTATGTGTTTTATCAGGGAAATCTCTTGTAATAGTAAATGGTAACAACACTCTATACCACAGTTTTATATCTAAGTTTGTGTTGATGAATTTCCTACAAACATCAAAAATATGGTTTATTAGTGTTAGCTTAGTTAACTTTGCTGTACTATACTGTAAGTTTGTAGTTAAATAGTTCCATATCTTGTTATCTTTGTCAGTTACTAAAGCATTTTTTAATAAATAATTTTCATTCATTAATATTATGGAGTGTAACTATTTCCACTTGGAAGAATATCTGGGATTTATCCAATTCATCACTATTTTAATTGCAGATGCCTTTATATAAGCATCAATCTCTGGGAATTTTAACCCCCCTTGTTCTCATTTTCTGATATGATGAGAACATGCCACTCTATTTCTTTTAGGGTGCCATAGGAATATCATCAGAATTGAAATAATTTCTTTAAGAATTTTCTTTCCTGGTGGAAGTATAAGAACCTGTGCTATATATAATATTTTAGGTAACAAAAGTATTTTTTATCAGTTGTAACCTATCATCAAATGTTATAAATATATTATTCCATTTGCTTATCAATGTATTGATTAAGTCTATGGTTTTGGCATAGTTAAGCTATAAGGTTTCCCCTATAGTCTTACCTAGGACTATTCCTAAATAGTCTAGAGTTAAAACTTGGTTTCCAATAATATGATTAACTGGAACCTGTATGTTCTTTTTTTTATTTAATTATAAATATTTTGATTTTGATTTGTTGAAGGAGAGTTCTGAAATTTTTTGAAAATGTGTTATTGCTGTATTCACTTTACCTAACACTTCCTTAGAGTTGAGTAAGGTAAGTAAGACATCATCAGCAAACATCATTATTTTGGAATTATATTGGTCATATATATTTATACCTCTTATCTTTGGGTTATTACGTATTAAGATGGCAAGAATTTCTTTGGCCCGAGCAAATAGGATAGGGACATGGGACATCCTTGTCTAGTACCTCTAGTGATTTGGATTGCTTTGAAAGTAAAGGGACCTAATTTGACATATGCTAGATTATTTTCATAGATTTTCTTTATCAGTGTTATAAAATGGGGGGGGGGGGTCAAATAACTGTAGAACTTTAATTAAATAATCACAATTTAAGGAGTCAAAGGCCTTTTGGATATCTAGACCTATTATCAATGCTTCATGGTTTCCTCTATTGAGATAATCTATTAGTGTTAATACTCTTTTAATATTATCCTGTTTATGCCTGTTATGTATGAAACCAGTTTGGTCTTCATTAATTATTTTAGATATGGGTATTTTCAATCTGTTGACCATAATTGACATGAATAGTTTATAATCATTATTCAACAAAGAAGTTGGTCTATATGAGTTACAATGATTAGGGTCTTTATTCTCTTTTAATATAGGGGAAATTAGAGAATATCTCCAAGAAGGAAGAATTTTTGCTAATGTTTGAACTTCAAGAAAGGTTTTATGTAGGAGAGAGATTATAGAAGAAGGGAACAATTTATAAATTTCAATAATTAAGCCATCTATTCCAGGTGCTTTATTAGATTTACTCCCTTTAATCCCGTCTATAATTTCCTTCTGAGATATAGATTTTTGTCATAGGTGCCGGAAGCTGTTGAAAACTGGGGAGGCGGAGGGTGAGGGGTGCACTTAGTGATCTAAAAAATTCAATTTTTATAAGTATTTACTACCACAACATAGGTTCACTTGGAGGACATTTTAAGCTAAGCTAATTCCCTTTTGGTGCTTGAATTAACATTTTCTGATTGGTCTTACCTATCCCATGGCTGACAATTGTGTATTAGCCCTAGTGAGAATAACTGTGATCATACCATAGATAATTTGAGGGGATCCATGTAAGGGATGCAGCATTTAGGAACTGCCTGTATCCATTAGTGGCATGAGGAGCAGTCCTGTAGTACATTTTCTATTACCCATCCTTGTATTCAAGTTACATTTGAATATGGACAGATGAGCTTTGTTTTATTTTTATGGATAGTCTGTTCTGGAATAGTGGTAGCCTCTGTGATATATATCCAACTCTCCACAACATTCAGTTTAGATACCTGGACTTAGTATTTCTGATGCTATTTGACTTGCTGATGTTCAATAGGTCTATCTGTATTAGGCCGAAGGATGCCTTGTATGCCAGACATGTCACCTCTAGGCACTCTGTAGGATACTGAGTATAGTAATAAATCTTTGAGGTGGTCCAAGCAAGACCTATTGTTTAGGACTTGTATCCTTTTAGTAAGGTATCTCTGAAAGTATTCCAATTGTTTCATAGGGATGGACAGATACATGCCTGAGTGGGCATTATACAAAATGATTGACCTAATGAGAGCTTTGTAAAGGGGACAACAGCTTCTCTAGATCTAGTCACAATTTGTTTATAAGCTCTGCAATACAGAAAGGCGTTCTTGTAACTCTAGGCACATGTTGGTCAAAAGTTAGGTCACTGTACACACAAGTTCCCAAATGCCAAACAATCAGAGGGCATTGTCATGATTTTACCAATCAAAAAATCCCCTGCACATAGGTAAAGTTGCGCGGCAACAACAATGCAAGTCCACAAACAAATATGAAGCCAGCAACTGAAAGAATCCGATGAAATATTTATTGTAACTACAAATAAAGCATCATCTAAAACAGTCATGATTTTGACACCAGTTATTATTTGGGACAAACCTTCCTGTATGATGGTTAAGTCATTTGGGGATTCAATAACTGCTCCTAGCTTGCAGACATCTCAACCTTATCAAGTCAAAGCCCTTTGGTATTTCCTTCTACTTTTGAAATGCATATGCCAAACAGAAAAATTCTCAGCACTGAACCCTGGGGGACTCCATTGGTGACTCGTCACTTCCCCTATTTTGATCTCCTGCATCCTGTGAGCAAGTTGGCAATCCAGCTAGTGATGCAAGTGTTTTCTCCTACAGTAGTCATCTTTTGTACTACACCTGAGTAGGGGATTGTGTCAAAAGGCTTGGCCAGGTCAAGGTAATGTGGTGTGAAATGTTTTACCATCATCCATTTCTTTGGTAACAAGAGTAAAGCTTAAAATTTGCCCATGATTTTGAGCCTTTCACACTTTCCTCTGGGCTGTTTTCAAACACATTTTTAGGGCCATGCATACATGTATGGATTTTTTATTTAACTTTCCTGATTGTATTAAATTATATTCCTTGTATAATACAGCAAAAGTTATTAGAATGGGTTTTAAATTTCTAGTTGTGAACAGTCTTCTAGTAAGCAATGAAACAAAATGTATGAACCAATAATGACAAAACTACCCATTTCAGAAAATTTGAACCATAAAAGGCTACTTAAACTTCTGTCATTACAATCCACCAATATCAGTAAATATACAAAATCTCTGCAGATGTAAGTCATCTAAATAATTCCACATTAAAGGGATTTCTAACTAATGAACAGGTTGCTACTAGGAAACAACTTCACATTTCATTGTTTCAACTACAAATAAAGTGGCTATTGCCCTTGAAGAATAAATTGCCTATGTTGCATTAAAAAATAATAAGCTAGTAATATTGCAATAGGGAATGGATGGCAAACTGATAACAGGATCATAGTTACTAGGTAACTCCTCCAAAGGGGAGGGCATTCACAGGACTGCAGTATCCACTCCCTTTAAAGTACAACACAGTACAGTATCAGCAATCCATCTACATAGTCTGGGAGTAGAACCCATAGCCTTCTGCATCAAAGGTAAGGCTACTACCTGTTGTGCTACTAACAATGCAAACAGAATTGGAATAAGCAACACTAAACTTCTCTACCCCTGAAAGTCTCTGTTCCTTGAAACATTTTTTATTTAACATTTGTTTACCAGGAAAGTCTGACATGGAACAAAGCCAATTTTCAGCAGAGGCCCAGGGAGAAATGCTCCAGATGTATGTCTTTGTAACATGGGAGGAAACCAGAGCACCCAGAGGAAACCCACACGAACACAGGGAGGACATACAGACTCTGCACAGAAGGTACTCCAGCCAAGAATCAAACCAGAGAACCTCTTGCTGTGAGGCAAGAACACTACTGCTACAGCATCCACTTGACATAACTAAATCTCTCAAGTTCACAGCAGAAGAAATCTGTAAAAATCCAAAATTTATTGGGGGGGGGGGCAAACGCCCAAAATTAGGGATGT